>NC_091128.1:77101821-77179321 GCF_040183065.1 Periplaneta americana | reverse complement strand
TTAAAGGGCTAGTCTTTTAACCGAACCGGTTTTTTTTTAACATGGCGTATGTTTTTGCAATGATTATAATAAACAACTCTAATTTCTACAATTTTAAACAAAATGAACTGAAATTTTTACAATATTTTCAGTACACTTTGAGGGTATGATATCGTGAGTAGCATTCTTCTGGATGCAGGGGATGCTGGGGAACACCGCACTGTGCACACATAAATCTAGTTTCTCTCTTGTTATTTTTTCTCTCACACACGCACTGCATCGTCTTGTAGGATGTTTGTCTTTTGTTGTGGCAGGAATGTGAATGAGCTTGTGGTGTTTCATTTTGCCGTCCAATCTGTACTCTGGATCGTTTTTCTTACTTGACAAAACTTTGTTCACATTGACTTCATCTATTACCAATTTCAATTAATATAATAGGTTCTCTTTCACTCTGTATAGAGCACCGATATATGTAACATACATCCAGACTATTCGTTATCTCCCGAAAGCTACTTGAGCGTGAGAGGAAGCTTCCCTCCCTCGCTGCGCTTACACTTGTAGCTTGCTAGCAAACTGACCCACACCGAAGATACTACGAGCTACAGCGAATGCACGCATGCATTTGGTTTCACGAGATAATGAATGGCATGTACAGTACATTTACATACAGAGACATCATTTTATTTTTACTTCAATTTTTATTGTACCTGAGTTTTTTAATGAACTTCACTCCCACCCCTTCTACTAGTAAACTTACAACCGTCCTCCACACAGAACCAAGGCCCCGTATGCAGTACTGAGTTAGTGAGTATAGTACGTTCCAGAAATATGTTCGCGTTTTCCAGTGACGAAAGAGCTTTCAATATTGAATCATATTTTCGCACAGGTACTGTCGTCCGTTTGCCTACGTCGCATCCCGGTTTCCCCCCCACCTGCTTCTGTTCGCCCCTCTGTAAAGTCTAGTGGCTGGGCTTTCTTAGCTCCTTTCTGAAAACATTAATTTCTGTTATGAATTGGACGTCTGCGTAATATTATACAACAGTTTAAAATAATTTAAATAAAAGGGCCTCGTTAAGTAATTAACTGTCACGTGATGCCCCCCCCCCTTCTACGACCCTGCAACAAAACCCCTTGAACGGACAGTAGATAGCATTTCTGAGTAATTTTATCTCTTCGGATCGGGCAGAAGTGAAGATTAAATTTACAGTACGTAAGGTACTCTTTTATAGAGTAGGTATAGAATTATTTCAACATGAGTTACTCGTGCGAAGGACGAAACTGGTAATTGGAATTAGGTACAATAGTCCATAGTGTGATAATATGCACAAAAGAACTGAAGCCTGTATGGAAATAAACGGCCACCATTTTAAAAAATGTGTTTAAATATGCATATTATGATTATTTTTCAATTTACTTCATTCTCTATATTGTACTCTAATGTGCTGTAACAGTACAATATACACTGCATAATGAATACGTCTGAATGGATAGCTTAGTTCGTGAGTGAAAATACTTATTGTTAATACTGTACTGTATTTTGATTAAACAAACCCTAATGAAAATTATCAAACTCAAAATTGCGATACTTCCTAGTTTACATAAATGGATAAACTACTTTTCTTCCCTCCTATACGTAGTAAAGTGATTTGTATTTTACGCCAGTATCATCGAACTCCAGTCTTGGAAGGGGGAGCAAGCGTTGTTTCCGGTTCTAGACCTTTAATCCGAAGATATACTCAGGCTAATATTAAAAATGTTAGTAAAAATAAAATTATGTCCCTGTACACACACACACACACACACGCGCGCGCGCGCGCGCGCGCGTTAGTCACACCAATTCCACAATAATGCAGACTCATTATACAGAGTGTATATATATATATATATATATATATATATATTTTTTTTTCTATCGTATCATATCGTAGCATACTAATCCAACCCGTGTCATACCATACCTATACCGAAGCACTGGCCTTTGAGAAATAAGCAGACTTGAGCAAAGACAGTTTCCACGACTTCACCCTTCTTCAGTGGACAGCCACGAGAATAAAGTAGCTTAGGGTAGGATTTTGTTTTGCTCCTTACAACGACGACTTTCATCTGTTGGATCACTTGGCAGTCCCCCGATAGTATAAAGTATGCGAACAGATTGCTTCCCTTGCCGAAACCTGCAACGAAGAACACAATATAAATTAATTGGGGGAATGAAGATCCCCATCACTGTATTGCACGATATACGTAGGCCTACCTGTCTTCGGGCAGTTGACTAAACAACAATACTGCCCATATTCTTATTTGGGAAATAATGGGTCTCATGGTCTCCACATTATTGCACATATTCCGTACAATGAGTCTTAGCTCGTTAACTGAATCCATCAGCAGCTGAAGTTCTAAGATTGTGTTGTATTGTTTCATTGGACACCGTGTTTTCATATCATAGGAGATGGTTTGGTCAGTGGATCCTGGCTATTTCAAACCACGCATTGGTCAGAATTAATTTTATTACAAGTTGTAATTCCCGGTGTCATCTGGTATAATCCTGTCGCTCTTACTAAAAAGTAGACAAACAGAAGTATGTGATATCTAATGTATTGCCCCGCAAGATACCGCTTTCTTTTGGCCCTTACATTCGTGCGCTATCGGCATAAACTGACCTTAGTATAAACCATTGCTTACATAATATACAGGTTTTCTCAAAAATAGACCGACAAATTAATAGTGGTATAAGCCATACAGTATTTTATGCTCGACCGTGCCGAAATGTAGTAATTATACACCTGGTAGTAGCCCTTTAATGCACCTCATTAAAGTACAGCTATTCATTAAGGTCCAGGTGTTCAGCCAATCACAAATCAACTTTGTACCATTATAAAACCGCAAGTATCGATTATTCTCGGATATGCAATCGAAAGACATTAGCGAAAAGTCACGGAGGCTGGAAATCCAATTCTGTCGCAGAAGGTTATGTTCTGTTACTATAATAATTAGCGTTAATTGTAAATAATATTCAAATAAATTCAAGTTGTCATCTCGTTTTTCAATTCTAAATCAATTTCCAGGTTATATAAAGACTAATGTTAATCTTATTCTCTACGTTATATCAAGGTCAATGACATTCGGCCTCGGAAAAAATCAATACTTTCGCGTCTGCGCACATCTCACAATTCAGGTCAGTTCGCTACTCACATAACCATAACATGAATACTTTTGAGTAATTTCAAGTTAGAAATATGGTCGAGCATAAAAAGTCGTATGAAACTTGCCTATAATGATAATTAAGACGCTCGTATGAAAATTATGAAACTCGCTTGCGCTCGTTTCATAAACAAACATACTTGCGTCTTAATTACTACCATTATAGGCTCGTTGCATAATGTACTATTATAAAACAATTATATTACCGGTTGTTCTGTTGTGAAACTTGGACTCACACTTTGAGAGAGGAACAGAGATTAAGATGTTTGAGAATAAGGTTCTAAAGAAAATATTTTGTATTTGGGACTAAGAAGGATGACGTTACAGGAGAATAGAGAAAGTTACACAACGCAGAAGTGCATACATTTTATTCTTCACCTGACATAATTAGGAACATTAAATCCAGACGTTTGAGATGGGCAGGGCATGTAGCACGTATGGGCGAATTCAGAAATGCATATAGAGTGTTAGTTGGGAGACCGGAGGGAAAAAGACCTTTGAGGAGGCCGAGACGTAGATGGGAGAATAATATTAAAATGGATTTGAGGGCGGTGGGATATGATGATACAGACTGGATTAATCTTGCACAGGATAGGGACCGATGGCGGGCTTATGTGAGAGCGGGAACGAACCCTCGGGTTCCTTAAAACCATTTGTATTTGTATTACGGCTTCCGTCCAGTATCGTGAGTTCAAATTTGCCGACAGCTGCTCTTACCGCAATATATAATTTACAGTGCCGGACTGTAAACTTAAGAAGTACAACGTTGAACACGGTGATTATTATTGATACGTCTTAATTTAGTTTCTTCGTTATGTTTTACAAACTTCGTAGAACAATGAATGATAAAGTATAACAAAACGAAACTGGAATAGTCATTCAAATAAAAATGGCATTTGATTATCTGATTAAAGTCAGGAGTAAAATTACATGTGGGTAATTTTATCTGTGAAATGAGATATTCATCTGTAAAACTAGTTCTTTTTTATTGTAGAATTTTCATTTTTTGTAAAATATTGTTCACATATAATGTAGAGGCAAATATGGTTGTGATTTTGACTGCATAAGACCTTAGATTAGCGTATTTTAATTTGTTTAGCAATTTGTAAATATTAACATCTTCCATATCTTTATATTAATTTTCCAAAAACATGTCGTTTAAGAAATATAAAATTTCCTCTTCTAATTCAGGCCTTACTTTCATTATTTCTAAGCAAGGATTTCCATGCAATTGAAAATCAGTTTCAATTATTTTAAATTGAAAGCATCTTTTGTTATGCAAATCTATTTGTAGTTCATTCAACAGGCCAATGTAACATAGGCCTAGTAATTTTATAGATTGTATACAGTATTGCTAAATGAGTGTAAGCAAGGAAAATTAAATATGTTCTTTCCTGATAAATTTTGCTTCCATACGTCTGTAAGTAAAAGAAAAGAATTGCTGCTGTCGTAATAACTATATTTTATTATAGCCCTGAAGCTACCGATTTAATTTGTTGTGTTCTGAAATTTCGGCAAGGAATGCCAAATCTAGCAGTCAATTTTCGTCTCCCAACTAGAGAATTTCTATGTCCTATTAACAGTTAATTATTTATTAACATATTGAAATCCTAGATCAGCGAAATTTCAAACATAGGCGACAATTATTACTGGTACTTAAAATGTACTGTTACCGGTATATGGAAATATTATATTACTGCACTTTTTCCTTCATGAAAACCGACGAAATATTTTTCCACGGCTAACCCATCTTACAGCTCTATAATATTTATGACAAATCTGGCATTCTTCACCCATATCCTGTAGGACTTTTCGAAATCGCTGATGTTTTAATGATTTCGATTTTATTTGGTTTATGATGTCAACAACCAACTCCATAACATTTTTCATATTTGTTGCTTTCCTCCATAGTGCTTCTTGGAGAATTATACTGGATGAAAGTTGTATCATTATCAATGTTTAATTGTGAAATTACAGAAAAGAAAGTGATAAGTTTTAACATAATTATAATAATAATTGATAAATGGTTTACGAGGATAGATATTCTGGCCGAAATTCACGTCTCCGTTGATTTTTCCAAGGTCTTGATAATAACTTGGTGCTATGAAGTCAAGCCACCAGTGATATTAAGCATTGGTTTTTCTGAATGAAGCATGCGAGATACGAGGCCCGCCTCGCACAAATCCGGACTACACAAGAGATAGTGAGTGGTTTCTATAGCTGCCAGATGCGAGGTCTGCGCACCTCACAGTTATAGAAACCACTCACTATCTCTCATGTAGTTCATATTAGGAGACGGGCCTCGCATCTCGCATGCGTCGGTTCAGAAAAACCAAGGCTTTAGTTATAGACCGGTTATTTAATCCTGATAGCTCAGCGATGCGAAAGAGGGGAAGTGATAGGAGTATTGGTGAAAGCTCCGGAGTAGAGATAAGGGCGAGCGGTTGGTAAAGGAATGAAGTACATACCGCTCTACCGCAAGCTTGACATCCGATCGCTCCAAAGGCAAGCGAGTAACTAACCCAAACACCCCTTGGCGTAACTAAATGGACTCGCCCGACCCAGGCGCACATCTCCGGCGACTGTCAGGACTAAATAATCGTACTGTACGCTGTCACAATGCGCGCAACAAACTGCAAGACCGTTGTACGTGGGGGTGTAGCCTGTACTACTCCGCTTCACTTGCTTCGTTTTCCAGGGGCTGTTTCGAGAGTCACAAAATGCCGACGTATGGTCTAAACCTAAACTAACAGGAGTTTCATGATACGATCATTTATATAACATCAGATCGTAAAATACGTGATACATTTATGGGGAAACTATTATCGCAGGGGAAAAAATGAATAAGGCGTTGTCTTATAGGCTATCCATTTTCCTTAAAGTAATGTCAAAATATTCGTACGTATACCCCTTCCACCCTATATAATAATTTCAAGAGAAATTTCTTTGGTAAAATCCAATACGTCACAAAAAAATCTTGCGGCTTTCTTTTGACTTACAGGCATGTTATGCAACAAACTTCATTTTCAGAGTGGGTGAAATACCAAAACTTATTGCAGTTTCACCAGCCAATAACATGATATATTGCTAAGGTTAAGAGCAAAATCATTAGCAATCCACAATCTTTATTGTTTCAAAGACGGCCCTACACAGAAAAACATAAGATGAATAGTGGAGGAAGAATGGCCATAAGCTATATTTTGATGCAGAAAATCTCCTAAGAGAAAGAAGAAAATACTGCTCTTGGCAGAAGAAGTGGAAAATTGTTGCAATGATATGTTATGCTGGTTATATAAATATTTTATATAGTGTTGTGTTCCGTTTTTTATCTGTCAGTGTAGAATAAAATGTGTCAATATATCTTGAATTTTCCATACTTACCGTACACTATTTCAGATGGTTCAAATGTATTTATTCTGGAGAGCATACAGCACTCTCTAACAGAAATTTCGTCCCATCTATCGAAGTAAGGAAACATTCCCATGGCCTGCTTGTTATAGTCCCATTCCTTTATGAGAGTTGCTTTCAGGACGGCTGCAAAGTCTTCTCTCTTCAAATACAGCAATTCACAAGTAGCTGGAAAATAAGTTAGGATAGAGTGTTTTGAAAAGTAGGATGCCTCCTAATTTTGTTGTGTTATTGTTAACATATTGCTGAGTACTAGCTGTCACACATTCTTAGAGCTAGGAAATTTAGGTAAAAAATTTTGGTTAAAAAGTGCAAAAAATAAGTGCCTTAATTTAGTTGAAAAAGTTCGAAAAAGGTGCAAATTTCAAATGTAAATATTCATTAAAAACAGTACAAAAACCAATTTCATTACTTGAATACGCTAAAGTTTCATCCTCTTTAGTGAAAATACCAGCTGACTGACCTACGTTTGGGGTTAAGCCAATATAACAAATGATATTGACAAGGAGAGGAAAAGAATTAATCTTTCGCCAGTGAGGAGCAAGCTCAATTCTTTTTCTTTCTATTCAGCAGCTTTTGCCTACCAGTGGTGTGATGAAACGCAAACTAATTTGTGGACATTTGGCCAAACGTGAGTTCATTGAGGTGCAATCTAATTTGAGACCTTTTGCCAATCAAGATTGCACTGAAGCGAAATTAATGTGAAAGCATACTAAAACAGTAAATTCTATGAGTAATAAAAACATTAAGAAATTAGGAGATTTATCCATTTATTTAAAAAATCAACAGTGTAATAGTAGATTAAGGTGCCTGAATGTCTTATCTAACAGTAGATAGAAGCCTTGTCAAGCCGTACACGTTCGATTTTCCTCGTTTAATTTTTATAGGAATAAAATGCAGCAAGGAAGCCAATGAAAGTGGAAAAAAAAGTGCAAAAAGATGCTGACTTTGGCAAAATGTGCAGAAAGGTGCTGGCATTGAAAAAATTTGCAAAAAGTTGCAACCAGAGCAAAATTAGGAATGTTTATTTCATGTTTTCTTTTCAAGAGAAGCCAATTTGGTCATTTTAATAGTAAAAAATTAAGGTGTAGCACCTAAAGTTCCTAGCTCTACATGTTCTACTCAGTTAACTTCCATGCTTCACAGACACACGTTTCGTACCTTTGCCGCTAGAGAGCTCTGAATTATAATCTGAAACATGGCGGCTTGTCACAGCACTATGCCAGTGCGTCTGAACAGCGTGCTGCGATAGATGTTCTAATGGAAGAAAATATGGCCCCGATTAACATTCATCGGAGAATGAAGGCTGTTTATAGAGATGAATGTGTAGACATCAGCACTATGCGACGTTGGTCTGTTCGTGCTTTTAATGAACCTGGTGCAACTCTCAACTTAAGCGACAAAGGAAGAAATGGAAGGCCGCGTACTGCATCACGCCAGAAGAATCTCAGACGATATCAGAAGAAAGGTGACCAGTTCTTGCATTGCATTCTGACAGGTGACGACTCCTAGTGCCACAATTTTTAAACTCATTCCCCTCGGCGTAGCATGGAATGGAAAAACGCCGGAAATTCTTGATTTAAAATACTCAAGTTGCAAGGAAGTGCAGGGAGTCATATCACCGTTTTTTTCGATTATCTAGGTCCATTGCTTGTGGAATTTCTTTAACGTGAACAAGTGATTGATGCTCAGCGCTATACAGGCACTCTCAGACATCTTAGACAAAACATCGAAAATAAATATCCGGACCCTTTGACAAGAAGAATGGTTTTACTCCATCACAACGCTCGATCTCACACTTTCAGCTCAACAAGTGACAATTGAAAACTTTCTTTGGGAAACACTATCACACTTCCCTTTCAGTCCAGACTTTAAGTATTTCCAAGCGAATTTCTATACTTCAGAGATTTCAAGAAAATTATAAAGGGAAGCACGTTTTCATCGGACGGAGCTATTGTAAAATGCTGTTAATCTCAGGCCACAGGCATTCTATGAAGCCGGTATCTGGTGTCGGTGAGAGAAGTGTGCTAAAAATTGTGGTGAGTGTTAATCAGTAAGTTTAATTTATTTTTTCTAGTAGTGATGGTCGTTTTTTATTTGAATGACGAATTAGATTGTTAAGCTGTACTTTTACTATGAAGTGTCCGAGGATCTGATGGGCCGCGAGGGTATTGGCGGACTTGAAGCCGCGTCCGTGGCTACAGTGCCAGCGCACTCACCTTCATTTTCTTCGGTCAGGTCTGGGAGGAATTTGTGATGAAAAACAGTTGCTGCAGGTAAGTTATCTCGAGGTACTCCCGCTTCCTTCTTCCATTCCATATAAACCACTTTCCTCTCATTTTAGCTATCGTTTGCAATAATAGAAATAGGCTGCGCTGATGTCTATGGGTAGTAGGCCTACGAGTTTCCGGTGATGTTCTAGGTTCTAGGCTTGGGGTCTCCAGATCTGGGTTCTGGCCCGGCATTAGATGACGGAACCTTAACTACAGGGCCCAGGAAAGATGGCCCGCCTGTTAGCGTCGGATTCACGAATGCCACTCGAGCCTTCCGTCGGATCTAGACACTCACCACATACGTAGGGCGTACAATGGATCTAAACGGATTAAACAGAAATATCCATCCCGGATCCATCAATCAATTGGCGGACTTATGTCACTACTTACTGCTGGTGGTGCAGGTGGCAGTGCGGGGAATATCGTGCAACAGGGACATTTCTCCGAACATGTCACCCGCACCCATAGTCTCCCCGTATATTGTGACCCATTCCTGCTTGAGCCCGTCCCATATCTTGATGGATATCGCGATCTCCCCCTTCAGGATGAAGTAGATGGCGTGTGCGTAGTTGCCCTGTCTCACCACCACGCGGCCAGGTCCATAGTACACGAAGTGCGTCACAGCTGTCAGCTTCCTCTTCACTTCCTGCATATACAGAGCATCATATTCATAATTACAACAGAGGACGCAAGACCTTCCTGTGACCTTATCATGTGCCGTGGCTATATCTCTAATGGGTATGGAGGGTGAAGATAGGTTTTAGTTTGAATTGAACATCCGTATCGGTAGATTCGTATAATATTAACCATCATGAAAAAACTCTCTTTCTGATAGCTCATTCTTTCCCATCTCGCACAGCTCACATTCCAGATCTCTCTCCTCATCTGTACATAGGCATACAATCTATATACACTCGCATATTAGAATGAAAGACAAGGTTACAATTACCTTCCAACGCTACGTTCATGTCTAACTTCTTATGCTGTGATTACGTGTATACATGTAGGCCTACATGTACGTGCACGCATACACACAAACACGCAGATAGTATGATTGAACCCATGAATATATATTTCAACACATGCAGCTATATGTGAACACCTACATATACGTGAATACACGTGCACTGATATTTGGAACACCCGCACCCATACGTGAACACATGCACCAATACGGTATGTAAAAACATCCACACCTACGTGAACATGTGCACCAGTACATAAACACGCGTACCCATACTTGAGCACATGGATCAATACGTTAACACACACAGACGTACGCGAATACACATGCTTCCGTATTTGAAACACACGTATCCATACGTGAACATATATACTAATACGTAAACATAGGCAGCCATACGTGACCACATGCATCAATACGTAATACACGTGTACCTACAAAAACACATGCACCCGTAAATGAACACTTTCACCAATACTTGAACACACCCGCACATACATGAACACACATGCACACATAGCCTACGTGAATACACGTGCACCCATATTTGGAATATGCATCCATAATTGAACACATGCATCAATAATTACATAAACTCACACACATATATATGAATACAAGCACCAATACACACGCACACATATGTGAACACATGGATCATTACGCAAACATACGCGCACATACGTGAATACATGTGCATCTATATTTGGAACACACGCACCCATACATGAATACATGCATCAATACATAAACACGCGTGCACATAAGTGAATACGTGCGTATACGCACATATTGGGCACACGCACACATGTGAACACTCACACACACAAGAGAAAGCACACAACAATACTTGAACATAATCACGAATACGTAAACATATGCACGCGTACGTCAATACAGGCTCATATACGTTGAACACGTGCATCAATTCGTAAACAGATTGACCTATACATGAACATTTGAGCCCTTAAGGCTCATTCACAATGGAAATTAAGCATAAATTAAGAATATAAACGTTACGGTAAAATCAAGAAGTCATACCATCATTCACGATGGGAACATAAACATAACATCAAACATATTTGGTAACCATGGAAACATATCAACGACGCCATTTCCTCATATTCTGTCGTATACTTCAGCGCTCCACGATTGTGTTCTGTTTGCAAATCACGTAAGCATAATCATGAAAGTTTGGAGTTTGCAGACTTTCATGTTAACGTCTTACGGTAATGTTTATGTCAATGCGTATGTGAATCATTGTGAATGATCCCATTTGGTAGCCTGGGCGCAAACTTCTGTGTTTATGTTACGGTTATGTTTAATTTTCATTGTGAATGGGCCTTTACGTGTACACATACACATTTTCACGCATACATTTTTGCACATATACATAATTACTTACTTACTCACAAGTGGCTTTTAAGGAACCTGGAGGTTCATTATTGCCCTCACATAAGCCCGCCATCGGTCCCTATCCTAAGGAAGATTAACCCAGTCCACTTCCCTCAAATCCATTTTAATATTATCCTCTCATTACATCTCGGCTTCCCCAAAGGTCTTTTTCCCTCAGGTCTTACAACTAACATACTATATGCATTTCTAGATTCACCTATACGTGCTACATGCCCTGCCCATCTTAAACGTCTGAATTTAATGTTCTTAATTATGTTAGGTGAATTATAATCCAACAGAAAAAAGGTCGTTGGGACGTCCTCAAAAACGATGGAAAGAAAATTTTTGTAGGCCGTAACAGTTTTTCAAAGGACTACAAATGTGAGGATGGATTATGTCAGGTGAAGAATACAATGCGTGCAGTTCTGCGTTGTGTAGCTTTCTACATTCTCCTGTAGCTTCATTCCACTTAGCCCCAAATATTTTTCTAAGCACCTTATTTTCGAATACCCTTAACCTCTGTTCCTCTCTGAGTGAGAGTCCAAGTTTCACAACCATAAAGAACAACCGGTAATATAACTGTTTTATAAATTCTAACTTTCAGATTTTTCGAGGGCAGATTGGATGTTAAAAGTTTCTCAACTGAATAATAACAGGCATTTCACATATATACATACAGTACTCAAAATAAATAGAATTATAAAAATGTTTGCTTCGGCAAGACCGTCACACCTAAATTATTTTTCGTGCTATACAATGAATACATAGGCCTAGAGCTAGCTGGCTTATTAGTTTATTATTCCTTCGCCAGTTTTCTTACTAGAAGGCCGAATACCATGCTGACTACATTAGGAGTCTTATATCTCAAGTTTTCTCACATATAATACGTTGGCTTCCATGTGATTAAATATGCTTTTAATGTACACATTTTTTTCATTAACCTTGCGATCTATCGAACGGAATATGAAATAGCTGATCACGACGTTTAAAATGTCATGTTACATAATTAATTATTTTAACTTACATCTGGGTATCGACGAAAACACTTCAGTCCCTTTATTACTTTATAGAGCGTGTTTTTTTCTTCTTCTGTCCGTTCCCATACAGGCTTCATTAGTATGGATTTTTCCTGCAATAACAGAATTTATATTAGTTCAATTCTAAAATTGCTGGTTCTGAACCATAATTTTATAGTTGCAGTTGTTAAAGTCGTAAGAAACAAATTGAGACATTCTCTGGAATAGCAACTTAATGTACGTTACTTCGTATTTTCGTTTCCAACATTATATTGAATCCTTAATAGCCAGAGGGCGGATATTGATGAAATGTTATTCATCTTGATTACACAACTTTTAACACTACATATATATCACTTCGGAAAACGTATTATTTGTCTTTCTTGTGTTGAATTTTATATTACCTTGTTTACATGTTTCAGCCTGCTATCGGCCATCTTCAGAACTGGTTGTTGCTGGTCTTGGCGCCTTTTGTTTTGTTTCCTGTAGGGGTGTGTTTGTGTAGTGTAATGTGGAGTCAAAGAGTGTGTGTGTTCTGAAATTGAGTTGTGTGTTGAGAATTTCATTTAGATGTGTTTTTGTGTGTCTGCTTATTATATTAATTCACGCACATACTTATGTGATTTCCAACAAATATCTTTCTTCCACTTTAAATTAACATTTCGTAAAGAATTGAAATAAAAATATGCCTTGAAAAGCTCTAATTTTGAATAAATTCACGATAAAAACAAAATTTTACGCTATTTCGCGCAGTTTAACTTACGACATTTTGACCTGGAAAGTCTTGAAATATAAAATTTTTGTTTTTATCGTCTGAAAAAAAAACTTATTTTGCGAATTCCTGATTCGCGAAAACTAGATACCGGTAGCTATATCCATTTATTACAAGTGTATGTTGTTAGAGGGTAATTATAAATTTTAGTTTGTTTATTTTGTCTATGAAATTTAATTTCACTGTTGTTTTTCTTACAGTAAACCATTTGTATGAAACTGCTTTTTGAAAAGGATACTTACCTGCATTTTAATTTCGCATTGTACATAAATCCACCTACCTCACAGGGTTTATTCATGTCTTATCATGGAATATGGTATTCTATTATTTGTTATCAGATCATACTTAAAATATGAGAGGCAACCTTTCAATTCCAATACAGGCGTAGTAACAGATAAAATATTAATGCATTAAAACCAACTCCCACCATTTAATAGTAGTCACTAGCTTAACTGACACGTCCTTTAAAAAGTTCGAATTTACACGGAGAATTTCTTGAAGAGATGGAAAGAAATTTTCAGTTAATTTAAAAAAAAGTGTGTTGCATTGCTTACTCCAACAATCTTCGTGAATCACTCTGTATATTTGGTTGACAATTTTGTCTGATTTCGGCAGTTAATTATTTTCATGGTATTGCAAAGAACAATGGCCAATAATTCATATACTGGAATAGTTTCACCCGTGTATAGATTCATACATAGGCATGTAGCCTGCAATACTGATTTCTATTGTGGTTGTGGCTCCATACCCGTAATAGCACCACTTTCGTCTTCATTTAAAGGTCCTACTTCGGTCAATGTTGTACGCCAGTTATCATGTGAGCTTTTGTTTCCGACGACTGATTGCAAACTATATTATTGATGTTAAGTTTCACTATTTATTTTACACTAATTTGTTGCAATAACGTGGACATATTATGTTGCGTGATGAAACTTTCCGTTTCAACAATTTGAATTCCATCAACATTTTGAATTGAATTGGAAATTGTATATTAGATGATTTGGACCAGAATATTGTACGAAATAGAAACATAAAAATTGGAGATTTAGCCTACGAAGAGGTGGAAAAATTCAAATATCTTGGAGCAACAGTAACAAATATAAATACTCGGGAGGAAATTAAACGCAGAATAAATATTAGAAATGCATGCTATTATTCGGTTGAGAAGCTTTTGTCATCTAGTCTGCTGTCAAAAATCTGAAAGTTAGAACTTATAAAACAGTTACTGTATATTACCGGTTGTTCTGTATGGTTGTGGAACTTGGACTCTCACTTTGAAAGAGGAACACAGATTAAGGTGTTTGAGAATAAGATTCTTAGGAAAATATTTGGGGCTAAAAGGGATGAAGTTACAGGAGAATGGAGAAAGTTACACAACGCAGAACTGCACGCATTGTATTCTTCACCTGACGTAATTAGGAACATTAAATCCAGACGTTTGAGATGGGCAGGGCATGTAGCACGTATGGGCGAATCCAGAAATGCATATAGAGTGTTAGTTGGGAGACCGGAGGGAAAAAGACCTTTGGGGAGGCCGAGATGTAGATGGGAGGATAATATTAAAATGGATTTGAGGGAGGTGGGATATGATGATAGAGACTAGATTAGTCTTGCACAGGATAGGAACCGATAGCGGGCTTATGTGAGGGCGGCAATGAACCTGCGGGTTCCTTAAAAGCCATTTGTAAGTTGTAAGTAGGTAATCATAGATGATTTGAGACTTGTTCCAAGTGTATTTTCTATCTCAGTTATTATTATTATTATTATTATTATTATTATTATTATTATTATTATTATTATTATTATTATTATTATTATTATTATATGCTACATTAATAATCTGGTTTCATACCTAAATCAAAGTGTTCCGTAATTGAAACGAGGAGACAAACTGACTCGGTATGTTTTGATGTCAGCGAACCTTTCCAAGCATCTCCACAAACTTTATCTTATTTCGTAAGTTGGAACGTACCGGACTTTCTACAAGTTATAGGGCCTACTAACAACAAATATTCTGCGTACATCTGTTAACAAACTCTCCGAGTGTGAATTATGTGTGTAATACTCTAGTATTAGAATTTTAAATTTCAATTTAGAAAAAACCTGAGATATTTTTTGTGAATTTATAGGCTTATAAAAATTTTGTCATACTCAAGTTATTTTAACAAAACGGAACCAGGATTTGAACCCGCTCGTTTCACAGCCAGACGTGCTAACGGTTAAAGTTAGCAGAATATTAGTCCATTACGTTTTCGTTCATTCGTAATTTGGCCCTAATTTTACGTTTGTACAGTTATATGTTTGTCCTGCATCAAATTTTGTCCACAAATTTTTCGTCCATGTCATTTTAGTATTATGTGAAATTTCGTCCTATACATATTTTGTCCTTACCTGATTTAGTTCAAATTTATTTACTTGAAATTTTCGTAGTTGTGTTTATTACAAAAAAGAATCACTGAAATAAAACACGAGATTCATTTTCAGTTATTTCAAAAAACAAGGATCATGCAGTCATTGCAGCTATTTCTTAGAAATGTAATTTCCTCCTTTAATTTCCATCTTCGGAGTTCTGCGGGTTGCTGTGTAATTTCATTACAGGTTGACCGATTCTCACATCGCCAATATATCCTGGTTCGATTCTTATTATAAGAGTGGTGTTGATAGCAGTAGCCGTCTTTTATGAACAATGGTTTGTTCCTTTTTGAAGTAATTACTTTGGGATCTATACCTGATAATTTTAAATAAAACTAATGTATGCATTTCCCTAGCAACGCCTGTCCATTTTTGAGTTCTCCATTATTTGGTATTATATTGTTGGCATCATTCTGTTTAAAATGTGCTTCTTACTTACTACTTACTTACTGGCTTTTAACGAACCCGGAGGTTCATTGCCGCCCTCAGATAAGCCCGCTATTGGTCTCTATCCTGAGCAAGATTAATCCAGTCTCTACCATAATATCCCACCTCCCTCAAATCCATTTTAATATTATTTTCCTACCTACGTCTCCGCCTCCCCAAAGGTCTTTTTCCCTCCGGCTTCCCAACTAACACTCTATATGCATTTCTGGATTCGCCCATACGTGCTACATATCCTGCCCATCTCAAACGTCTGGATTTAATGTTCTCAATTATGTCAGGTGAAGAATACAATGCGTGCAGCTCTGCGTTGTGTAACTTTCTCCATTCTCCTGTAACTTCATCCCTCTTAGCCCCAAATATTTTCCTAAGAACCTTATTCTCAAACACCCTTCCCTGTTCCTCTCTCAAAGTGAGAGTCCAAGTTTCACAACCATACAGAACAACCGGTAATATAACTGTTTTATAAATTCTAACTTTCAGATTTTTTGACAGCAGACTAGATGACAAAAGCTTCTCAACCGAGTAATAACACGCATTTCCCATATTTATTCTGTGTTTAATTTCCTCCCGAGTGTAATTTATATTTGTTACTGTTGCTCCAAGATAATTGAATTTTTCCACCTCTTCGAAAGATAAATCTCCACTTTTTATAGTTCCATTTCGTACAATACTCTGGTCACGAGACATAATCATATACTTTGTCTTTTCGGGATTTACTTCCAACCCTATCGCTTTATTTGCTTCAACTAGAATTTCCGCGTTTTCCCTAATCGTTTGTGGATTTTCCCCTAGCATATTCACGTCATCCGCATAGACAAGAAGCTGATGTAATCCATTCAACTCCAAACCCTGTCTATTATCCTGAACTTTCCTAATGGCATATTCTAGAGCGAAGTTAAAAAGTAAAGGTGATAGTGCATCTCCCTGCTTTAGCCCGCAGTGAATTGGAAAAGCATCAGATAGAAACTGGCCTATACGGACTCTGTTGTAAGTTTCACTAAGATACATTTTAATTAATCGAACTAGTTTCTTGGGAATACCAAATTCAATAAGAATATTATATAAAACTTCTCTCTTAACTTAAAATGTGCTTCTAGTATCTGAATATCCAAAACCAATCACGATTGGACAATATGTATATTGGACTAAATTTTTGTGGACTAAAATTTTTCTGGGCGAAATTTACTCTTGGACGAAAATGATACGGACTTAGTCCACTGGACTTAAATGTGTTGATCATAGAAATTTGGACGAAATGTTGTATTGGACGAAAATGTTTGGACAAATATTCCTGAAAGCGTGCTAACCGTTAGGCTACTCCACAGCGATGGACGAAATGCCAAGCTTATAATTAAATATTCTGTATATACTGTAATTATCATTGTTAATTTTTATAATTTTCATTCTTTTTGTTTTGCTGTTTTGTAAATTGTGTGCTATCCTGTTGCTGGCTAATCGCTCTTGGCTAGCACGTTAATATAAATAAATACCACAAAACAGTCCTAGCGAGCTCTCTTTACCTTGATTGTTAGCAAACTCTTCTCCCCTTTCTTCTGGCTGAGCAGTTTGATGTTTTGAGCCACGTTTTCCCCCAGTTCCTGGACATCTATGTCGCTCAACCAACCCACATTGGCCATCACTCGACGCACTAATGCGCGGAACCTCGGCACTGGAGACAGCAGCTTCCGCTTGACCTGTGCAAACACTAGATATTATAGGCAATAGGCTACTTCCGCAAATGATAAAGGCTATTACTCGACCGAGGCCAGTGGAGTCCTGCAGCCCGGAGCGCCACTTATACTTCTCCTGCGTTCGTATAGCGTCACTGCGATAGTTCACATTACGTCCGCGTCTCCACTCGCCTCGGTCGAGTTATAAATCTAACAGTCTAACGTAAAGACAGCGTGACCTGATTCTGGGAGAGAGAGAAAAAAACTGGGATATCTTTATGCGGTACTAAATTGCCTAACTAGCTATACCTATAAGTACAAGCTAAATTCAATTATCCCTATTCTTTTCTATGTTAGGAAATATAATACCTCACAAGAAATCAGGCTTCACAGATATGGACTTAGCTGCTTCTAGTTTCTTCATAATGACTTTTATTGCAAAATGAGTCAGCGCATTCATATTTCGTATGACACTCAAGTAAAGCTATTTCTATTGAAAACTAACATTGGAAGAAGTGTAGTCTATGGAACAAAAACTGCAGTTATGTATGATGTTGCTGTAAGTAAAAATGCCTTGTTCTGCTGCAAAATTTTATTTCCACTTTTCCCGCGACCGTTGAATTGGACGAAGATGGTGAAGTTGAGTTTTTATGCTTCTTTTGTTGATGTAGTTATTAATATCTGCTTTCCGATCTTATCCTCCTGAGTTCTGAGACATTTGTTCTTTTATTTTTAAAGTTCAATATAATTCTACACTTCAAAAAAAGAAACTGACACGAGGGAAAATGCTGGAAAAATTCTGCATGTTACACTTAGGGCACAAATGCAGGCATATTATACTACACCTTGAGTCTCTGCACATAATCTTATATCATAATCATGTATGAAGTATGGTATAGTATACTATACTCTCAGGGCTCAAGAGGATATAATATTGAAAATATCGAGTTATACAGTGCACAATCTACTTTTTCTTCACACTTTAATTTCGGATTATATTGCAGAGTATCAGTCAGCGAATACTTTCTTTACGGCAAATTAATAAAAACTCACGGTCATTACACTCACAAATATGCAATGTGAATAAGAAGCACATGCTACCTAGACAAAGCACCAAATGACCAAACTGGAAACTCTGTTCGCAAACTTCGTTCGTTACATTCTCATTACTACAATTGCCAGAAATGCAACATCCAATATACGGGGGCTATTCATAAAGTAACTTCCGTTTTCATATAGAGCGCGCAGTAATCAGCATAGCGGCGCCGTCTTTGCAGTGAATTCTGCGTGATTTAGTTCGTTTTGAGAAGTGTTGCAGAGAAGATCATACGGCTGTTACTCGCAGTGCTACGCGTGTTCAAAATGTGTTCTCTAATTTAGAATCGCACCAGCTGTGAGATACGCTCTGTGATACGATTTCTTGTGACGAAAAGTGTAAAGTGGCTGAAATTCATCGTGTTGCGCTCTGGATGGTTTTTTGTACGACAACGCCCGCATACTGCGCAATGTGCTGTGTCCGAACTGCAAAATTTTAACTGGAAAGTGTTTGGTCACTCTCCATACAGCCCTGATTTGGAACTTAGTCATTATCATCTTTTCATGCACACCAAGAATTAGACTGCATCGCAGCGCTTTGATGATGACGAAGAGTTGCAGCCCAGCGTCTTAGGTTGGCTTCAGTCATAGTTGGAAGACTTTTATGACTGCGGTATTCAAAATCTTGTTAAACGCTATGTTGAATGTCTAAATTTAGCTGGAAACTATGCAGAAAAATTAATCAGTGTTTGTAGTTTCAAACTGTTGTAAACAAATCCTCTAACCACACTGTCATTTCTGTTAAAATAAAACGAATTTACTTTATGAATAGCCCTCATATTTAGATTGAAATATGATTATTTTAAATTATTTAATTATGTGATAATAGCCTAATCAAGAAGGCGTTGACTTTTCGAAAATTAATATAGTCTACATGTAAATTCAACGCAAATCCAACTATACTTGTCTTATAATGAACGAGTGATCGATATTAAAAACCGGGATATTTTTGGGAACAGATGCATTATAGATATCGCCAATTAATGTATCTCCTTAAAAATATCAACGGAAGTAGCAATTAGATAAATGAAATTATCAATACCTATTGGTTGAATAATTAAGAATCAAAGTTTGTTCACTTGTCACCATGGCGGGTATTTAAAGTCCAGGGAAAAAATTTGCGTAAAAACTATAATGAATAATGAAAAAGTTTGGAGAATGCATTACGTATTATTGATATATATAAAAAAAGAATTAATTTTATTAAATTAGCTATATTAGAATAACAATCGATAATATACTATTTCCAGATAAAAATATGAATCAATATCAAACAGGCTGGCGGTACCAAGCTATAATGCATCTAAACCAGAGGAAATGTCGCTACTAGGTTAGAACGACTTCAGTAAGTACATATGTTGTTATTTAATTATTTGTTTTGGTCCAAGAGACATCTTTTTATGTGGGTACTTATTTTTTTATCTACTCTTGTATTACCAACAAAAAGCATGTTTTTTAAATTAATTTAAATTGAACAGTCTTTGTACATGAGTACAGGCCAGTTATTTTATGGTGACAACTCTGGCCTGGCGACGCAGTGGTTTGGGCGAGTTCACTGTTTGTTCGAAGAGGTGTTCATTTTAGTCTTTCCCTGTCTGCATTAGCGGTCACATCTCTGGAGCGTTAGTGTGGGCGTACAGTCGCGCTAAGGACGTACTACACCACCACCGTCTTGTGTATTGTAATTTGTGTTTGTTACGTACATTTCATTTAGTTACTTAAATAGTTGTAGTGCTTCTGTTTTGTATTGTTTAGTGTGTAGTATTTATTGCCTAGATTCCCTGGTATTTTCTGTTTGTGAAAATGCTGCCTGTTAGAAGCAAACTGTAAGGTCGGGTATTGCATTCGCAGTCGCAACGTGTGGCGCTTTATGAAGATAGCGTCGGAAGAAAAAACGTAACAAATGTTGGAAAACTTGTAGCAGAAGTTACCGCTGTGTTTTAAAGAGCAGTGTTAGCCAAATAATAAGGGAGTAAAGACATTGATTCCTGGGCTTCAGCTTCTTTTAGTGCTCCAAGTAAAGAAAGATATCGATCGGTGCTAAAATCAACTGTGGACAACTTTAATGAAGCTGTCATAAGGCGAACCATACACTAGTTCTATATTTCACAGAAAGAGAAGCTCACAATTAAAAAAAAAATATTATTGAAATTGAAAGACTATCCACTTTCAGGAGGTATCTCGACTTTGAAGAAAGTTATTTTAAAATTAGGATTTCATTGGAAAAAAAAAACACAAAATAATCGCCAAATTCTGGTGGAGCATCACAGCATTACTTACTTACAAATGGCTTTTAAGGAACCCGAAGGTTCATTGCCGCCCTCACATAAGCCCGCCAGCGGTCCCTATCCTGTGCAAGATTAATCCAGTCTCTATCATCATATCCCACCTTCCTCAAATCCATTTTAATATTATCCTCCCACCTACGGCTCGGCCTCCCTAAAGGTCTTTTTCCCTCCGGTCTCCCAACTAACACTCTATATGCATTTCTGGATTCGCCCATACGTGCTACATGCCCTGCCCATCTCAAACGTCTGGATTTAATGTTCCTAATTATGTCAGGTGAAGAATACAATGCGTGCAGTTCTGTGTTGTGTAACTTTCTCCATTCTCCTGTAACTTCATCCCGCTTAGCCCCAAATATTTTCCTAAGCACCTTATTCTCAAACACCCTTAACCTATGTTCCTCTCTCAGAGTGAGAGTCCAAGTTTCACAACCATACAGAACAACCGGTAATATAACTGTTTTATAAATTCTAACTTTCAGATTTTTGGACAGCAGACTGGATGATAAGAGCTTCTCAACCGAATAATAACACGCATTTCCCATATTTATTCTGCGTTTAATTTCCTCCCGAGTGTCATTTATATCTGTTACTGTTGCTCCAAGATATTTGAATTTTTCCACCTCTTCGAAGGATAAATCTCCAATTTTTATATTTCCATTTCGTACAACATTCTGGTCACGAGACATAATCATATACTTTGTCTTTTCGGGATTTACTTCCAAACCGATAGCTTTACTTGCTTCAAGTAAAATTACCGTATTTTCCCTAATCGTTTGTGTATTTTCTCCTAACATATTCACGTCATCCGCATAGACAAGAAGCTGATGTAACCCGTTAAATTCCAAACCCTCTCTGTTATCCTGAACTTTCCTAATGGCATATTCTAGAGCAAAGTTAAAAAGTAAAGGTGATAGTGCATCTCACTGCTTTAGCACGCAGTGAATTAGAAAAGCATCAGATAGAAACTGACCTATACGGACTCTGCTGTATGTTTCACTGAGACACATTTTAATTAATCGAACTAGTTTCTTGGGAATACCAAATTCAATAAGAATATCATATAAAACTTCTCTCTTAACCGAGTCATATGCCTTTTTGAAATCTATGAATAACTGATGTACTGTACCCTTATACTCCCATTTTTTCTCCATTATCTGTCGAATACAAAAAGTCTGATCAATAGTCGATCTATTACGCCGAAAACCGCACTGATGACCCCCAATAATTTCATCTACGTACGGAGTTAACTTCTCAAAAGAATATTGGACAAAATTTTGTACGACGTCAACAAAAGTGATATTCCTCGAAAGTTACCACAGTTGGTTTTGTCCCTTTTTAAAATAGGTACAATTATGGATTCCTTCCATTGTTCTGGTACAATTTCCTTTTCCAAAATAGCAAGTACAAGTTTATAAATTTCGCCATATAATGCACTTCCACCCTCTTGTATTAATTCTGCTGGAATTTGATCGATACCTGGAGACTTGTACTTTTTCAGATTTTCTGTAGCAATTTCGACTTCTGAAAGCGTGGGTTCGGGTATAAATGGCTCAGCAGTTTGTATTTGAATTTCGTCCCGATCATTTCTATTTGGCCTATGTACATTTAGTAGTTGCGCAAAATAGTTTTTCCACTGTTTAGGATTGATGGAGAGTCTGCAAGCAAGTCACCATTCTCATCCTTGATCACGTTTACCCTTGGAGCATCACAGCATTAGGGCCAAAAATATGCAGTATTTGAGGAAAATAAAGAAGTACAGAGAAGAAGGCCGCCCCATCATTTACATGGATGATGATGATGATGATGATGACGATGATGGGAAAAGTACAGTGAAGCACTGATGACATTACCGTTATTTACGCATAAGTATATTTCATTGTTAATTAGTGATTAACTGTTAAATATAGTGATTCGATTGCTTCTCATTGTATTTCCACATTAGTGTTTATTAGTGAGTATTGTTCCGAACTGCTGCTCATTGTATTTCAACATTAGTTTACTTCTTTAGTGTTTATTATTGTTCCGAACTGCTGCTCATTGTATTTCCACATTAGTGTTTTTTTAGTGACTATTATTCCGGAGTATGAAGGGAACACAGTGATAGGAACTCAAAACTATGCAGACGCTGCAACATGCGAGAGAGCAACGTGAGACTTCATTTCTAATATGACTGTATTTCCCTCCCTCCATCTAGAAAACGCGTCGCTCCGTCTCGGATCGGTCTCCCTTCCACACTCGAACCTTCTCCTCTTTCGCGTCGACGAGCTGTCACCATAAAGTAACAGGGCTGTACTTACGCAGTATTCTGAAGTATAATGCTAAATTGCAAACATATTGTGAAAAGAGGAATATTTACCACTTCCGGCTTGAAGAACTCATGCAGGCTGACGCTTCCTGACCTAGTTAACTTCAGGCTTTCACTGTCTCGTCTAACTATATTTTTGTCCATTTTGCTTGAATCCTGTCGTTAGCTTAAATTTTCCTTCGAACTTCTTGAAATGTTGTTTACCTCTGCAGGTATCCATAGTAACTTAATGCATTCAAATTCTGACAATGCTTAATCACCGCCTGCTTGAACACATCCGATGGCTGCTTATACAGCCTGGTCATAAGACCGTTCCAACAATGCTTTCGCTGAAATGGTAGGTGGTAGCACCAAATATGCCTATATCACAGTCTAGTAGGGCCTATATAGTCACAAAGCTCAGTACGTAGGGAATATGCATCTATAAATAGTTGCTAACCATTAGGATCGCTACTATCGCCTCATCATAGACAATGCGAAATAGTACAGGCAGAGAATGTACCCTCACAACTCAAGCCTCGTGACTGTTGCATACTAGACTGTGCCTATACTACGTTCATCCGTATGTCTGCTCCAAACTATGAAAAAAAAAAAAAAAAATCAGAACCATCGGAAACTTGTGTCAGAAACTCTTGTGGATAAATTCGTGAAACCTCAACTTAATAATGTAAGGAATTCCACACTGGTAAAGTTTTCCAGTTTTCTTGCTCTTTCAAGAGCAGAGAATGTAATGGATTAAGGAAGAGGAAGAAGAAGCTATTAGAGTCGCGAAATAAAATAATATTTTAGTAACATACGAGTATTACAAACATAAGGCATAGGAGCTATATTCACATGCGATTTCACTAGCTGCCATCTATAGTCTAATTTCCGACAGCCAATCACGTTGCAGGTCGGCTACATTTAAACGTGTGCGTCTTGTGATTCGCTGATGAAGATGTTAAGCATTTCTAAGGCTGGATAAATATTGTAGGGCCGCGTTTAGTAGCGACTTCCGAGAGTGGGGAAGTGGGGAAAAGAGAAGACAACCTCGTCACCTCTGTGTGCAGTCTGCGGACCTCAGATAACACTGAGTATCACCAGTACGAAAACATTACCTCCTCACAGTTTGTATTTAGCAATGGAGCAACCAAGATCAACTCGACGGCGTGACCAAATAATACACAGTAAAGAGAGGAAGATTATAAAGAATATAATAGAATGTTGTGACGAAGAGGCTCGAAACAAGAGATTAATCGCTCCCCTAAGGCAGGCTACGTCCAGAGCTGCTAAATACGCCGGCGTTAGTAATGCAGGTATCATAAGAATCCGGAAAATTGCTAGCGAGCGATCAGATGGCACTGAAACAACTTCTGGTAAAAAGAGTTAAGACTTTAGCTTCTGTCATTACAGCTCATTGCTGTTTCATCAGTAATTCGCATTATTTAAAAATAAAATTTAAGCCGATTACTTACTTTTTCCTGTAAGAAAATTTTACAATGATAGTACGCCTAATTACTCATACTTCAGCTATTTTTCATTGAAATAATTTGTAAATTAGCTATATATTGAACAATATAGATGGTTTTAAAAACAAATAACATGTGTCAAATTACGAGTATCTGCAAAAGTGAACAATCCAACTACGAATATATATTTGAAGACTTCGAATAAATAATGTACTAAGTCGTCGTCGTCGTCGTCGTCGTCGTCGTCGTCGTCATCATCATCATCATCATCATCATCATCATCATCATCATCAACAACAACAACATACAGCGCTGGCCTTTTATGCTCGAGGTTGCAGGTTAGATCCCGGCCGAGGTAGATTTTTTTTAATTAAGTAGGTTATTTTACGACGCTGTATCAACAACTTAGGTTATTTAGCGTCTGAATGAGATGAAGGTGATAATGGCGTGAAATGAGTCCGGGGTCAGCACTGAAAGTTACCCAGCATTTGCTCAAATTGGCTTGAGGGAAAACCCCGGGAAAAAAAATCTCAACCAGGTAACTTGCCCCGACTGGGATTCAAACCCGGGCTACCTGGTTTCGTAGCCAGACGCGCTAACCGTTACACCACAAGTGTCGACTCCGAGGTCGATGGCATTTAAGTATGTTTAAATGCGACAGGCTCATGTCAGTAGAGTTACTGGACACAATTCCGGCACACCGGCGACGCTGATATAAACTCTGCAGTTGCGAGCGTCGTTAAATAAACTATAATTATATCAACAACAACATTGGTACAGTACTACAACCTATTGCAGACCTTGACCGCCCCTACAGTGCTCCAACATTTCTTCATATCTTTTGTCTGCCTTTTACATCCTTGTACTTTCAGTAAGAAAGTGTCATTTTAAAATATTCAAGGTGGCCAGTCTATGTATATATTTGTATTTCACTTATTTATTGCTTAATGTATGTATGTATGTATTCACACTGCAATGGGATATACCCGGTGGCAGTGGTAACTAATTACACTCAATAATGACAATAATAAACTTGTTAATTAAAAATACAATTAATAATAATACTAATAATTAATACTAGGAATAACTTCTAATAATAATAATAATAATAATAATAATAATAATAATAATAATAATAATAGGTAATATCCTAAATTAAATGAAGCACGATCACTTAAAATAACATTTAAAATAAATCTAATTTGTATCTTAAACCTAAGTTCGAACTAAAACCCACGAGTATGATATGTTCATATCTGCACAAGAACCTTTCAACATTACACTCATTTCGCTGTCAACTCACTCACTGCACTGGAACTACGACACATTTCACTGATTCTATCCTGACTTCACTAACACTTCAAAAACATTTCACTGTTTAAATACTTTGCACTGCCACTATAAACTATAAAGCTTCACTGACAGGAACACGTTTCACTTACACAACACACTTCACTGACACAACAAAATTCTTCACTGATACAACACTGCAATAACAAAATATCATTTACACCCTTTAATGTATAGTAATGTATAATGTATACTTAAGGTATATGTACACCTTTACATACAAAAAATTTTGTTTTGCATAATTTTGCTCTTTAAAATTTTTATACAATTGAGAATGGTACCAGAAAGAGAATGAAGTGAACAAATCCCTTGAAATTGACTAAATTTTTTATAAAAATTATTTTGTTTATAATTTTGACATACAACTTGAAACATGCAATTTTTAAGATAGAGCCACATTTTTTTCACTGTTTTATAGCTAAAACTATTCTTTAGTGCCTGACATAGAGCTATTTTTTATTTTCATTTACATTAATTAAATATATGTAACCTATACTAATATTTTATGTTGCATAAATCATGTAAAAAATCCATAGATAATTATTAACTACATTAATGTTATTTTACTCATTGTCAGGCACTAGGGGACATTTCAAGCTTCAAAATGACACCAATATCTTCTTGGTATCACCATATTTGACTGAGACATCATGTTTAAAAGAATTAAATATCCTAAAATTACTATTTACAGGAAATGAACCACAAACTTTCAGAGCCTAGAAGACTGCATCATCATGTCATCCCTTAAGCAGCTCCATGTCGGTCCTGTTTCAGATTCTTTCTGCCTCTCAAATACCTCCTCCTTGTTTTAACTTCAGGTGTTGAATGTTTTTTGATATTTTTTCCCTTATTTTCCATTGATGCAACAAATCCTGCGATGGTGCTTGTCTCAGGGTTTATGCTCATCCTCCTCAGAATTTTAATTTCTCCTTTTGAACTCTTATTAAAATGACGTACAACATCACTGACACACAAATTTACAGTTTTATGACTAACAGTAAAAGATTATAAATTACTTCATTTTGTAAAAACGTGTTTTCAATCTAATGAGCATGCCTTGATATCTATAAATCTATTTTGAGACTAGAAAGAAGTTTATTTTACAAGCAATGCTGGACAAGGGGATTGACTGCTACGAGGATCACTCCAAAAGTAATCCACAATATTTATTTAAAAATTACATTTTTAGCCTACAGCTTTGCTATTTCCATAGAATGTAGATACATCCTTCAGGAACAATACGTCACTTTTCCACATAATCCCCGCACCTTTCAACTGCCTTACGCCACCTTGGAATGAAGGCCTGTATACCTGCATGATAAAAGTCTGAACCAACACGTCTGAGCTACTCACGGGAACGACTTAAATTAAATTTGAATACAAGGGGGAAGGATGTATCTATGGCCTCCATATATTGCAAAGGTTTAGAATAAAAAAATAAATTTAAAAAAATGTTTTGTATTACTTTTGGAGTGATTTTCGTAGGAGTGACCGTGGCTGATGACGCAGAATTTTGGAAAATGGGACTTATCTGAAAAACCATAAGGTATAAATCGAAAATTCTTATGTCAAATTAAAGAGGAGAAAATTCTCTATTAAAATAATTATATTTTGAAAATTCTAATTTTTCATCATTTTTTGCGTTTTGTGGGTGTACAGATACCTTAATGTACACACTAGTTTCAGTAATGAGCTTATGAGCATAAATAAAAGTTTGCCACTATATCCGTAGAGAGTTGTCTTGTTATCGTTTGCGGAAATTCACTTCATCTGTAGAGCGAATGTTTTTTGTACGCTGGTAGAACGCTGTCAACGCGTCTCTGTTGTCGCGAATTGTCATACATATGTGATCAGGGGTCATACTCAGACTTGGGAGCTCAGCTCGCTACTTATCGCGGCCCTACAATACTTGATATATAATCGCCCGCCATTTTGGCTCTTTCGTTGGCATTCGCAGAAAGCACACGGGGACGTTATTTGCCGCTCAATTATTTGCTGAATTACAGTGCGTTTGATTTATTATCATAGGAGCTACGACATAATAATGTTTAACGGTGTGGCAAATAGGTAGCTCAGCAACGAAAGAACAAAATGGCGAACTATACTACCTACCTAGACTTTATAGAGCCTTCACTTCCTAAGACGTAAGCAAAGAGGAGGAGTCACACCGGGAATAACAGCGTCGCCACTATAGTGACAATGTTTTTCTGTTCATGTTACATGTTTGACTATTGAAAAAGCAGGCAGTATAAGCAGCCATCGGATGCATGGATGCGTATGAGCAGGCAGTGTGCTAATGTTGTTAGACAACTGTCAGAAAACAGGTCTGAACTTGACAAGTGATACAACAATGTACCACTTATGAGGCAACTAGGCTAGGAGATGGCGGGGTAGGGTGGCCAATTCCTTTCGTCCTCCATTGCATACATCGCCGATTAGCTATATGTTAACTAATCAGACTTCAGATGTGTTGTTCTCGCCAAGCTTAGACGACCTCACTCACACCACTGACTCGTGCCTTACCCAAAACATTAGTGATGGGTCGTTAGCGAACGAACTGACTCTTTTGAACGACTCTCTCTCTCCTTCGAGCTAGTAACGAGCTAGCTCGCTCGTTGAGAGCTGGTCGTTCGCGAGGCACTTCCAGCTCCTTCAGCTCGCGACTCTCAACCAGCTCACAGCTCGTCTCACGACTCCCGCTCTCGAATAACCAATGACATTCAATGCATGATCAGGTGACATCCGCAGTTCCTTTGAGAAAAAGACAGCGAAGGTGAAACCGCGCCATACGCCAGTAGCGGACGGATGTGGAACTAATATTACGCGGCTGTCTATCAGCTGATGTGTGTGTAGAAAAATATACGTATAATATTGTATAACGTTTATGTTGCAGGCTTTGTTTTTTCATCTATTTTGTTTAACATAATACGATTGTCCCTGTCATCCTTCTGAGTCCTAATGTCATAGATTACACTATTATTGACAGTTGCGATGTTACGCAACCAGCTCTTTGAACGATGTTGTTCGCGAGCTGTCTAGCCTCTCGTGAACGAACGAGCTAGCAGTCAGC
This sequence comes from Periplaneta americana, assembly GCF_040183065.1. Classification (NCBI taxonomy): domain Eukaryota; kingdom Metazoa; phylum Arthropoda; class Insecta; order Blattodea; family Blattidae; genus Periplaneta; species Periplaneta americana. The sequence continues at coordinate 77,150,231 of NC_091128.1, read as the reverse complement.
TCGCGAACGAAAGAGCTGGCAGCCAGCTCGCGAACGAAGGAACTATCAACCAGCTCGTGAACGAACTGACTCTTTTGAACGACTCTCTCTCGGGAGCGCGAGGCAACGAGCTAGCTCGCGCCTAAGAGCCGGTTGGACCCATCACTACAAAACATAATAAATCATACGGTGCATGCCTGTTAGTTATGCAGAGCTGTCACATTATGACTGTTATCGGACGCGGCCAACTGTATAACATAAACAGAGAGAGCATGTTGATGTGACTTCTTTGACTTCTTTCCTCTGAGCTGGGGTCATCTAAGTTTGACGAATATGCAAACAATAAATTGTTCTTCCTCTGACAGGCACTGACACATATCGTCAAGTGAGATATACTGCCTGATAGTTGATTTACATATCAGCCAGAACCTCAATCAGAGGCATAGTGTGCTTAATACTTAACAAATTATGATTATTTCTAGAACCTAATATAATACAAAGATATGTATCTAACTAAATCATTGCTTGTTTTAACCGTTAAATACCGTTAATATTGTGAAACGGGCAGATTTTCGCGTAACACTGACGCAATTCTGTCTTTATATGCTTATATCTAGAGTCCTGCGTTTGGACACCTACAATTGGTATGGATTGAAAAAAGAGGAGGCTGTTCAGTAACCTTTATACGAAACAACGAGTCAAAGTCAGGATAGGAGAAGAAATGTTAGAAATAAGTGAAATAGGGAGAGGAGTACGTCAAGAATGCCATTTATCACCTACCCTGTTAAACATCTATGTGGAGGATTTAGTGAAGAATTGTTTTCAAAACATGGAAGGAGTGATAGTAGGAGGAAGAAGAATAAAGTATATAAGATTTGCTGATATGGCGTTGTTAGCAGAAGAGGAGGAGATAGTAAGGGATATGCTACTGGAACTAAATGACAGCTGTGAACAGTAGGCTATGAAATGAAGATATACTAATGTCAACAAGATGAAGGCCATGGTCGTAGGAAGAAAAGTAAAGAAGGTAAACTTGTGAATTCTAAATGAGGCAGTAGAGCAAGTGGACAGTTTCAAATACTTGAGATGTACTACAGTAGAGTGTCTCGTTTAGGCACAGTGAAAAAGTAAACAAAGCGCAGGTAACGTTTGGGGGGAGGACGAGCCGTGTGATAAACGCGAACGATGCACAAGGTTTTAGTTACAACATTTATGGCGGAGGATTAATTGAAATTATATTTTCCAAAAGCACGCAAAACAAAAGAACATAAATTGCATAACGTTATCATATAGGCTACACATTTTAACAAACAAGCAATTGTAACGTTGAAATAATTCAATTAACAAATCAAATTTTGCTACTTATATGATGTTGCTTTCAAGTAGCATTTTTTACGGTCATGAATTTCATTCTTTGTATGACTAACATAATATCACTGTCTTCTGTGGCCGAATTAACAAAATTACACTATATTTGTCTGAAGTGACAACACTATTTCCTAAACATAATCATCCCTTCTCAAACTTCAATTTATTCAGATACAGTAACAAAATTTGATTTGTTATATTGAATTATTTCAACGTTACAATTGCTTATAATATATTTATATACGAGGCCTCGCCGTCCTCATTGAATAGTCAAGACTATTTGTAGTCAACTTGTAGATGCCTATTATTATAGTTACAATTGCTTTCTCCTCCCACACGTTACTTGCACTTGGTTTACGTTTTCACTGTGCCTAAACGAGACGCTCTACTGTATAAGCAGTAGGTAATATGAGCTGTTGCCAAGAAGTCAAAAGGAGGATAGCAATGACAAAGGAAGCTTTTAATAGAAAAAGACACATCTTCTGCGGACCTCTGGAAAAAAACTAAAGGAAGAGACTAGTGAAATGCTTTTTGTGGAGTTTGGCATTGTATGAGGGAGAAACATGGACGTTACGACAAAGTGAAGAGAAGCGAGTAGAAGCATTTGAAATGTGGATACGGAGGAGGATTGAACATGTGAAATGGACATACAGAATAAGAAACGAAGTTGTGTTGGAAGGAATGGGTGAAGAAAGAATGATGCTGAAATTGAATCACGAAGAGGAAAAGGAATTGGCTGGGTCACTGGTTGAGAAGAAACTGTCTTCTGAAGGATGCACTGGAAGGAATGGTGAACGGGAGAAGAGTTCGGGGCAGAAGAAGTTATCAGATGATAGACGACCTTAAGATGTATGGATCCTATGAGAAGACAAAGAGGAAGGCAGAAAATAGGAAAGACTGGTGAATGCTGGGTTTGTCATACCTATTCGAATGTATTTTTCTTATTCTGAAGTCACAAACCAACAAAAAATATTCGACAATTTGATAAGCTTTCCCTAAGTTCCTTATTCGTAAATCTTACTACGAATTAAACGACAATAATAGTTGATGTAGATGTAGTATTAATACAGAGTCTATTTAGTTCTGTTGGTAGAATAACAGGCTACATGACTGCAAGCTTTATCTACGTAGACTCATGCAGGGACACTTCTTCATTATGCATTTTACATATTTCATAACAATTTAGTGCAAATGTTATTATTTATACATACAGTTTATTTTCTTAAACTATTCTTTGAAAGATCATAAGTTAATAGCTTTAAATACTTGGGGTGTACTATAAGCAGTAACATAATTGACTCGCAAATATTGAGTATGAACAAATGCACTGTCAATAGATCTGCACATAGAAAGAGAACACAAATAACTTTTTATATAAAAAATGCTCTAAGCAAGCATTTACAAAATCTGAAAATTAAAGTAGTTTTCATAGCATCGTAGTGACGTCTGCTTCAAAACTTAATATGGAAATATCAACCAAAAAAACCAAAAACATGGCCTTTTTAGGAAAAGATCCAGTTCCATCCAAAATCATTACAAATGGCACATTCATAGAACGTGTGAATTCATTCAACTATTTAGGTTATAATCTATCATACATCACTGATGATGATATAGACAACAAAATTTCTAAAAATTGCTGGAACCATCAGCAGTATATTCAAACCTTCTCAAGTACAAAGACATACAAGGCTGAAAATAATCTACAAAGCTCTCGAACGACCAGTTTTGGCTTATGGCAGTGAAGCATGGACACTAAGAAAATGCGACGAAAGACGGCTAACAACTGCCGAAATGAGATTCATGCAAAAAACTGCTGGATACTCCCTTCTCGACCATCATCGGAACATAGATATTCTGAAGGAATTAAAAATTGACTCTATTGTCCATTATCTGCAGCAATACAGGCTTCAGTGGCAGACAGATGTCAAGAGGAGGATCGCTCTAGATGGCCCAGGCAGATTTTGTCGTATGTCCTAAGAGGTCAAAGAAATTTAGAAGACCTAGGAAACGCTGGCAAGAGACCATAAAAGATCCACTGGAGTCTAACACTTGAAGGATGATGATGATGATGATGATGATGATGATGATGATGATGATGATGATGTGTTCATTCAAATGGTATTCAAATAGACAAGAAAGATAAAATATACAATAAATGCAATGGAAACAATGGGCTAATGAGCCAAATGGATTATGTTGCGCTGCTGGAAAAGTTTTTCCTGAAATTCAACAGCCACCATAACAAATAAAATACTTACTTATAGAAGTACATCCATTGTCAACACACTTTTTCAATAATATAGTAAGACTGTGCAACACCTTATTCCAAGTGACATCATTTTTGTGCAAAAGAAATGCATGAAGGTAATTTTATGCCAAAAGTTAAAGTTCAAAGACAGACTTACCGGTACCATTTAATTGGAAGTCTTCTTCCAGATCTCAGTTCTTACAAATATATTTTGTTTCAGTCGCTGGCCAATTGGCTGCTAGGTCTAATATAGTACCAAGCTTAACAATAGAATTGACTGAACAATTCCAGAGAGTATTGCATGATGATGTATTCATAGTTATAAATGCTATTTTGAAAATAATTCACAAGCAAACTATTTACAATTTGTAATACGATAATTTTCGCTAGGTAATAACGAAGTTTTATTTGAAAATATAATAGATTTAAGTCAATGATATTTATTTGTAAGAAGTGCAGTGCAGCACATGAGTATGACTAGTAGTATATAAATTACAAAATTAAGCTTACCTTTAGAAAAATTTTCGTTGTGCCATTACGAACTAGTATTTTTCTTATTTTACTTTTTTCCGTGCTTGAAGACTTTCTTCAATATTGCACTTAACTTATGCACTCATTAGCTGAACACGATTTAAATGCCTTTACTTTGAATATACTTTTCACATGAATCGCACCTTTTCCACTCAATTCTTGTATTACAATGCTTACATATTACTCCCTCTGTTCCATAATAATTGTCTGGTACGCTTTTATTTCTTGTCCCATAATAATTGTCCGATGCACATAATTTTACACTGGCGTTTACATAGCAGCAAAATGAAACACATGAATGAGTAATACAACTGTATAACTCCAGAATCAGTACAAAATTGTCACTCAATTAGCAAAAGAAAAAAAATTATTAGTCCGGGATCTGTATAAATTGGCCAATCATTGAGCCAAAAAAAGAACATGAATATTACTTGTACAACTTTATGACTCCAGGATCAGTACAAATTGGCTAGTCATTGAGCCGAAAATAAATACTCCTAGGAGTGCAACTTTATTAACTCCAGGAGTAGTAGAAATTGACCAAGAAGTGAAACAAAGAAAAACATTCTCCTACGAATAAAGACAAAAAAACTGCCTGTTAGACCGGGAAGGTTGTCATTCCAACAGTTTTCCTAGAACCACAGACCTATTGCTGCAGTGCTACTGTAGCCTCACCGTAAATGTTCCGAGGACACTCCAAGCGAAATGGCTGGATGTTGAAGTGGTCCAGGTGCCCCTTTTGTATATGGGGAATCTTGTTGTTGTTTCCGTCATTGACTTTCATTATTCCAATGAGATTGGACTGCAAAGTGAGGAAGACATTGTTGAGATTGTCGCGTATCAGCTGAGAGAAAGCTGTTTCAACGGCAGCGATAAACTCATCAATAGTTTGTGGAGCTGCCTGATGCTGGAGGGACTGAATTGCCCGGAAGTAACCAGATCTAAAACATTCATATCCAGATTGTTTGGCGGTTGGCACACGAGTTCCAAAGTGATTCCACTGCCTGCTGCAGCGTCCATCCAGGTGCAGTCATTGGGAGCGATATGTGGACATGCATTGTCCTGCTGAACTGACACCTGAATTCTCCCTGTGCACGGTCCAGGAGGCCATTTTGCATTTACTGCTGGGATTAATTTCGTGACGGGCATAAATCCACTTTCCAAAGATTGCCGCCCCCATTGCCAAATGCAGCGTGCTGTTCTTTTACTGATATGAAATTTCTAGGCCGCACCTGTTATGGCAACTTTCTTCACTACGTCAGCTGTAGTGTTTTTCAACAAAAACTCCTATACCGCCTGCCGTTCACTGTCTGTAAGGTTCTTGCTACCCCTGTCACTCACTACCGCCAGTTGTGTTCCCAGGATGTCCATGTCTGTTCAAACGTACGTACTCACTGCAGGAGTATGCTCTACTAACGATTTCCAGCTTGCTTTGCTACACTGGTTTGTATATAGTGCCATACCGGTGAGTTGAAAACCAATACCCACTTTCGGTAATCTTCTGGGTGGTGTGTTGCTTGTCTCAATAAGATCACGTTATTGCTCTGCATAACCTTGTGCACTGATCTACTGCGCTTCTCCTCATGCGTGCACTTCTCATTTGCCCCATCGTCTGTAATCACTGTAATACCATTTCGGCGTACTGGACAATTATTATGGGACAGAGGGAGTAATATATTAGTACTACCTGCCACGAAATCATGTTTCTGAATTCGTTAGCCTGAGAGGTGACACTAACTTCATGATTTCTCCCATCTCGGTCAGAAAGATGGGAGCAAACTGATATTTCCTATCAAGTAGGCCTACCTGTAGTACCGGTAGTTCTCAATTTCTAAAAAATGAAGAAATACACTCCTGTTAGTGTTTACTTGGAAATTTTATTTAATCTCACATTTATTTTTTGTTTACCCCACCTCATCTGAATTGTGTTAACATTGCCTGGCTGGACGGTTGCCCTCAGGTCACCGTGTCTGCGGATTAGGAAACTGAAAAACCAGTGGTGACAATGGTTGTGTAGATGAAAGGGAAACTCAAGAGAATAATAGAAGTTCATGCGATGGTTGTGGAGATGAAGGAAAAACCCAAGAGAATAACAGAAATTCATGTGGTCATGCCTTCTATTACTCTTGCAGCTAGAGTACACGTCACGTAACTTGGCAGTCTGCCGCACCAAGAGAGAAAGAGCTATGTTCAGCAATAATGCTGCGTCAGTGAAGTTAGCAGGTTGAAGACAAAGGTCGTAATGTTGAAATAGGATGTCAATACAAGAAGATGGTTAATACGACATGACGTCATGGTCGATGCCACGATGCATCTTGCCCGAACCGCCAAGTTACTATAATAATAACTTAAAAACTAATGTATTTCTAAATAAATAGAATGTTCCAAAGGATCAGGAAAACCCAGTCACCAGGTCATAAAAGAGAATAATAGAATTTCGGGTTAATGTACCTTTCCCAATGATTTCTCATTTCTTTGCAACCGACATCTTCAAAACAAATATATTCCTTAAAAATAAATTTTAACAAAATTGTTTTTTTTTTTCTTTTCGTTTTTATCATAAAAATGAAAATTTTCGCAGAAACGGTCAAAATTCGTGACAAAATTACAGCCATAAATCAGTCACATTTGTAATAATAAATCGTGCATGTACTTCTTGCTGCATCTCTCCATTACATTTCGCATTTATTGCTAATAACAAAAAAAAACCCCGGTGCTGCCCATGACTAATCCTGGGACTTGTCTCACTAGATACAACAAGCAAAATAAGTCTAGCAACCTTACTCTTCTCTGTTTCTATGATAGATGGGTAGAAGAGGAAACGTAGTCAAAGCAATGCATTATTTTGTTAAATTAAGGTACCTTTAATATGCGTATGTAGGAGGCAGGATGTATTATTGAGACCTTGGCTATAAAAGTTATTGGTACTGTGTGAACTAGTCCTAAATTGCAGTGTTATCAGCTGGGTGTACGTGATCTATATATTTATTTTTGCCTATAAAAGATGCCGGTAGAGTTTAAGTACTAGTGAGTGCCAGCAGAAAAAATACAAAAAGAGACTACCATAGAAAAAGTGATATTGTAATCGAACTCACACGAAGTTACAAGTTAAAAAAAATAGATTACAATGTAAAGAGTTATTCAAAAGTTACGAAGGATTTAAATGTCTTCTAACACTATTAAGAAACAAGTTTATAGAAAAATAATACACTTTTGTTCATAAAAGAATGAGAGGGGAGAGGGGGAGGGAGGTAGATGAGGAGTGAGAAAAAGAAAAATAAAACTATAAGTTGGGATGCGTTTTGCTATAACTATAGTAGTTAATATGAATAATATGGAGTGTTATAAATCAGGGTACGAGTAGGCCTACTTTTGAGTTGTATGAAACTGTCGGAAATAAGATTTACATAATGGAGGTCATTAATAGCGTCCTTTCGAGGTTCTGTATAGCACTGAGACAAATACCCTACAAAATGTTGAAATTTTCCAAGGCTTTAGTAAATTATATATCTTGTACTTGCACGTAACACTGAATTTATACATACCTAACAATAGATAAATTAGTAGGACTGAACCGCAGCTGGGCAGTGGATATTCTGTGTAGTCTTGTGATATTATACAGTCGAAACTAGTGAGTGAAATTGAGAAGCTTTTTGCTAGAAAATATGCCTGAATCAGAAGATGTTATACAATCGAAACTAGTGAGTGAAACTGAGAAGCTTTTGGCTAGAAAATATGACCAAATCAGAAAATATTATACAGTAGTTACTAGTGAGTGAAATTGGAATGTGTTTGCTATAAAATATGCCTAAATCAGAAAACGTTAATTATACAATGACAACTAGTGAGTGATATTGGGAAGCATTTTTGCTAGAAAAATGCCTAAATCAGAAAACGTTGTATAGTCTAAACTAGTGAATGAAATTGAGTAGCTTTTTGCTAGAAAATATGCCTAAATCAGAAAATATTATTCAGTGGTTACTAGTGAGTGAAATTGGGATGCTTTTTGCTATAAAATATGCCTAAATCAGAAAACGTTAATTATACAATGACAACTAGTGAGTGATATTGGGAAGCATTTTTGCTAGAAAAATGCCTAAATCAGAAAACGTTGTACAGTTGAAACTAGTGAGTGAAATTGAGTAGCTTTTTGCTAGAAAATATACCTAAATCAGAAAATATTATCCAGTAGTTACTAGTGAGTGAAATTGGAATGTGTTTTGCTATAAAATATGCCTAAATCAGAAAACGTTAATTATACAATGACAACTAGTGAGTGATATTGGGAAGCATTTTTGCTAGAAAATGCCTAAATCAGAAAACTTTGTATAGTCTAAACTAGTGAGTGAAATTGAGTAGCTTTTTGCTAGAAAATATGCCTAAATCAGAAAATATTATTCAGTGGTTACTAGTGAGTGAAATTGGGATGCTTTTTGCTATAAAATATGCCTAAATCAGAAAACGTTAATTATACAATGACAACTAGTGAGTGATATTGGGAAGCATTTTTGCTAGAAAAATGCCTAAATCAGAAAACGTTGTACAGTTGAAACTAGTGAGTGAAATTGAGTAGCTTTTTGCTAGAAAATATACCTAAATCAGAAAATATTATCCAGTAGTTACTAGTGAGTGAAATTGGAATGTGTTTTGCTATAAAATATGCCTAAATCAGAAAACGTTAATTATACAATGACAACTAGTGAGTGATATTGGGAAGCATTTTTGCTAGAAAATGCCTAAATCAGAAAACTTTGTATAGTCTAAACTAGTGAGTGAAATTGAGTAGCTTTTTGCTAGAAAATATGCCTAAATCAGAAAATATTATTCAGTGGTTACTAGTGAGTGAAATTGGGATGCTTTTTGCTATAAAATATGCCTAAATCAGAAAATGTTATACAGTGGAAACTAGTGAGAGAAATTGAGGAGCTTTTGCTAGAAAATATGCCTAAATCAGAAAACGTTATACAGTAGAAACTAATGAGTGAAAGTACATTGTTGAGAGCCTATTTGCTAGGAAATATGCCGAAATCAGGGACCTCTCAGTTCATTATACATCCATCTGACTCAAAACTGAATGCATACTACACACTATTAGTTTTATTTTATGTACCGTATGTTATAAGTTGATCTGGTATCAGGGCTCGAAATGGATGTTTTAACGAAACAGAACCTCTGCCTGTTCTTTTCGTGGACACAGTGCTGTTGACGACGGGATTAATTGCCAGTGAGATGATGCCAAGCATTACCATGAAATATTTATATACACATCAATTAATATAACATTTCGGACACATGTCTTCGAAAATTTTCGTTCCTTTATCATATTTATACAGGCAGAAAGCACGAATAGTAGATGAACTGGCCTCTGCCAAGATGTTGCCACTTGCTCGCATTGTGCAGTGGCTTGAATTTAGAGGTTTTTAAAATTAAATTTACACGAAAACCGTGCATGCTATTCAAATACGCCAGAGGGATAGATTATTCCTTATTAGATTTTCTATCGATATCGACGAAATCAAGATACTACTCGCAATAATTAATGGTACCGAATAAGAGATTGTTAAACATTTGGGAAAAAACATTCATTTTTCTGAAAAAAAAAAAAAAAAAAAAAAACTATGAACTTTCCACCAATATGATATTATAGTTTTTTTATTACATACAACATCAGCTGTTCACTCTGGAATTCTACAAGACTATTTCACTTCCATCCTGTATATTAAATAAAACGTATATATCTTCAATAATATACTTCGGCGTGTACATTATTTATTATTAGCGAAAGAGAATGATTTCCAGCTATATACTTATGGCTGAAACCTTTGTTTCGCGAAGTTTTTGAACTGGACACTCAGGTGTCGTAGTTTAATAATAAGAAATTTGACTCACTGCCTAGCAGTGGCATAAGACATCTGATCTTTAGCTCAATATGGTGTGATAAAGTTTTGCTGAGTTCTGGTTCTTTTAATTTCATTAACGCCACGATGTTGTTAATAATAATAATAATAATAATAATAATAATAATAATAATAATAATAATAATAATAATAATAATAGTTTTATTTAACCTGGCAGAGTTAAAGCCATAGGGCCTTCTCTAACATTCAACCAGGAGTAACTACGATATTCAGAACTTCAACAATACTCAATGCAGAATCAAACATATCAAAGGCATTCTGCAAGATTTATTAGTGAAAGATTATACAAATGTTAAATACAATTAAGCAGTGTTGACAGTGTCTTGTTAGTATTTTTAACAATTAAATTCACACTTGATTGAAAAATATATACAAATTTCATATATAATTAATATCAAATTAAAACGATCCGTTCGAGCCCTGATTGTAATGCCATTAGTTCTTGTGCCTCCCAGTAGAGTTTGACTGGATCTCTGTGATTATTCTCTTCTAGGTTGAGCTGTCTGCAGTGGAGAAAGTGTTCTCTGTTCACTGGAGAATATCGCTGCACAAAGAACAACTCATCTCAGTGATACCCATTCTATGTAGATGTTCATCCAAGTAGTCATGGCCAGTCTCCAGTTCAAGAAGTGCTACTGCTGTTTTTCTTGGTAGGTGCTGAATATCATGGACATATATCTACATGGTTAATTCTTTTCAGTAGTTCTCTCTTGTAACATTTCTGTCTATTGTAATGTACAGTATTGTTAGAAATCCCTGTATATTATTTATTGGTTTTCGTTAGAAATCTCAGTAAATTATTGGTGTTCATTAGAAATTCCAGTAATTTTTTATAATATGAACAAAAGAAAAACCATTAGTAAACACGTTCAGCCAGCATCTGCTGATATTTATTTTCCACTCAAATTCCTAGTTAAAGTACATAATTATTTCTGTGTATGAGTGAATATTGTTTATTTTGCTTATGCAATGATAATTTTTTCAATAAAAAGTTGAAAGTAACATTTCGTTTTGTTATTTTTAGTTGATGCCTGGTCTTTTATTTGCATAATTTTTAATATATCGATGTTAATAATACTAATCACAAATATATTCTTATTAATTATTACAAAATAAAATATCAACAAAAGGATATATTCATTTTGTTTAATGGCTCTTCGTCATTTGCCCATATGAAATAGTTATTTAGACCGGAGGCTGGTCTACACTACACCAGGATTTTTTGGGATGTCACAGGGAAACCGGAGCTACAGGAGAAAATCTCTGTTACTTGGATCAAAGGCTTTCTCAAAACAAGCCACAGATTTGGAGTATTTGGTTGAGGATAGAACCCAGGTCTAGAAGATGAGTCCAGTGATTTAGCCAAATGCACATTTTTTTGAGTTAATTTTGGCCGTGGCATGTTTCTTGAAGTTCTTAAAAAGAGCTATATAAAAATTGACTGGAATTTATAATGAATGCCTATGTACTTTTCTGCTTTGGTTAATGTAATTTACTTTCAAGTGATATTTGTTTTTGTTTTTGTTTTTTTTTTTTTTTTTAACTATTTTGTAACCTCCTTTGTTAATGAGGCTGCCTGCTCATTTTGGAATGTCCTACATTTCAAGTCGCCCATTGTAATATCTCTTCACTGTGCTTTTAGAATTGTATATAGATAATATTTCTTAGAGTTGTTAGGTTGTGTGCAGTTATCCCTCCTAAAAGTGTTAATCTAGAGTCCATCAGTTTTACCATTTGCCTTCTTATATCTGTAAATTATAATCTGTATAGTAACTGTCATGGGCAAGAGTTCAGCTTCGAAGTTTGTGTATTGTTGTAAGTGTTCCATGTAAAGGTATCCTTTTTTCACATCATGATGACACATGGGGATTACAGATGTAGAGCTTCATGCTTTCATGACTTTGGCAGTAGAGTAAGATGGCGTGATCAGCACCATGCTGACTGCCTGGTAATCAATTTGACAGGAAGCTGATTGGTCCTTGAGGCTGTTCTGGAAGTTTTGGAAAAATCCTGCCGCTATCTGGAATTGACCCTGAGATATTCATTCCATAGCCATTTGCTGTACCTACTGAGCTATAAAAAAAGAATAAAAAAATAAGACTCTCCACTTGGCCACCAGTTGTTCTTAAATAAGCCATTATGAGAAGGTTTATTTTTTATTAACTGCTTACAGAAATGCCATTACTAGAAGCTTCATGTCCTTCAGTTTTACATAAATTTGTAAAGAAAATCGGAAGTAATGTTTTTACTTATAATGTATTATTGTGTATGGTATATGAGAAGTGTGTTTTAGTACAATTTAAAACACATTAACACCCACTGTGTGTGTGAAAAATATTGAGAGTAAGAGAGTTAATGACTTTATTGCCAAGAACTCAGCATTGGTTAACAACTACAACAACACCTAAATACATGCCAGAAGGAAGTACAGAGCTATTATTAACATAGGTCCCAGAAAAGAGTGGCCGGTTGGACACGCCATGCGTGGTCTCCACCGCGCGCTAACTGTTTCTCCCACACAACTGACCTCCAGTAGCCATATGGCATTCAGTGTGCTTAAAAGTCGTGTAATGAAATTCTCAATTCTTCAAGTGTACAACGTTAGTGTATAAAGTTTTGTGATTATTGTATATTTAGGTCATGCCTAGCAACAAATTCTCACTGTGTGAACGTGTGTATATGTACAATACGTACATAAAAGACAGAAGGTCGTGTGCGAAAACAAGACGAAAATTTCGAATAAAGTTTCCAAATAGACCTGTGCCTTCTGCCAAAACAATTACATGACTCGCTAAAAGATTTAAGGAAACTGGCTCAGTGAAAAATCGAAAATCAAGCAGAAAACGTAGTGTTCTTATGCAGAACGGTTGTCAGTTTATTTTCAACAAGATTCCGCCACTGCTCATTCAGCTGCCGTGTCAATGAGGGAATTGAGGCGTACTTTCAGTACGAGACTAATCAGTAATAATTTGTGGCTTCCACAAAGCCCAGATATAATACCTTGTGACTTTTATTTGTGCGAAACACTAAAGGCAGGGTTTATAGGAAAAATCCTTATTCTATAGATGAACTAGAACACTCTATACGAGAAGAAATCCAAGCTATCACTGATATGAAACTTCAGAGTGTTGTTCATTCATTTATCAGAAGATGTCAGTTGTGTGTGGCGGCAAATGGGAGCCATTTTCAGCAATGACTGTGAGCATAGTAAGTCCAAATTATTGAACATTTATTGATAGTACTGTTACATATATGGCAGAAGCGTCAGAGAAATGGTTATGTGCTCAGTGGAAACCATGCAGGGCGCGACCAGGTGTCGGCAGCTCTTTCCTGGGACCTATGATAATAATAGCTCTGTATTTCACCAATGAAAATTTCAGAATGACTTATGTATACTGCAACAACGGAACGAACTAAATACAGGTAGCTAAGACTGTTTTTATGTACTGTTCACTATTGCCGTATCTGTCAAGTAGACAACACTGCAGCACTGCTGGGAAGAAAGTCGTATGTTCCTGCTTATACTTCAGTATCTTTATTTGCATTGTGAATGAAACCTTAAATGTTAACTCTGCATTGACATGAGAGTTAGCAACTATTTCATTAAACACAATTGAATCGGTCATTGCAGAAAGGGGATAAGTCATGAAAAACGCGAAAATGAGTTAAGAGTGTCATTGCTTTCTTCAGACCTAGACACACATTTCCATACAGAAATGGGACAAATTTACACATTCTCAACGCAAAGCAGAGTACCATAAGCAGCGCAGTCATTGCAGAAAGGGGACAAGTCAGCGACTTACCTTCTTTCTGCACTGACTGACGACGTGACGCGACCGAGTGCCGCGGATCTAATAAGTTACGGCCCATCAGCTGATAAGGAAAATGACAGATAAGCTAGAAGTAGTAAGGGGAAGAAAACTGTGTTATTAGTGGTAAACGTAAATAGAATGAAATTAACTACCGCAGAAATGTAAATAAGAAAAATAAACTGAAGGCATTGGAACGTCCATTCCATTGGGAACTCTGTAGCAGCCCGTACGACAGGAGAACAATGTGGGTAAGAAACTACTCATTGTTTGTTTAGACGCAACTTTGGGTCATCAATTTTCAACATTCACAATTTCAAAGACCATACGGCTCACTTCTATTCCTATCATGAAGGTATAGGCCACAAATCTTCAAATGAAGTGTGTTCCTTCTGAACTATATTGAAAATAACATCCCTTCTTCAGTCAAGGAATTGTATCTTTTCTCTGATAACTGTGGAGGGCAAAATAAAAATCATACCTTAATTCGATTGTTACTTGCACTGACTCAAATGGGGAGATTTAACAAAATCATTCATTATTTTCCACAACGAGGCCATTCATTTCTTTCCTGTGACTGCAACTTTAGTGTAGTGAAGCGCAAACTAAGTAAGACAGACAGGGTTTATGTGCCAGACCAATACAATATCTTGATCCACCAGGCAAACACAAACAACAGATTTTCTGTAGAATCAGTTACTACTGATGATATTTTGAATTGTAAACACTGGTGGCCAGAGCTTTACAGGAAAACCTCCTGCTCATTAGACACACTGAGAAACAAAGGGAAAGATAAGAATATGTTTTCTTAGCACAATTCAGTGAATTTGTTCACTCTAAAGATGATCCAGGATGTGTGACTGCCAGTTTGTTCATTGGTAGTGAAATGAGGAAACAAAGATTCTGTATGAAAAAACCAGGTTCTGGACGTATAGTAATGGCTACACAAAAGCATACATTGGGAAAATTCCCATTAATACGAAAAAAAGCTTGGAGACGTATCGAAAGTGAGGCAATACATTCCATTGGAACACACTTTCTTTTACGAAGAGATCCTGAACTGACCACATTGTGACAAGGAATCTACAAATGACGTGGCTTCCAACGTCTAACAATACACTCTATAACAATTGAAACAAATGATTTTGTGTAGTACTTTAGTGTATTTTTATTGTGCTCTCCTGTATGCAGTTTTTAAGTATTAGTTTGAAAGTAGAGTTTTGATTTAAAACTGTTACATAAAATCACATATTGGTACATTTCTGTAGTAGGAATAATGATTAAAATGAAAAAATAATTATTTAAATGGTGACAGTAATGTAGTAATTACACACAAAAACATCGTTATCATTGTAATTATTAATATTTAGTTTGATTTCAAATATTACATTATCCTAAACTTGTAAATTATATATTTTTTGTTCTATATTTAACAATTCCTTGCAGAAAGGGGATAAGTCATGGTTCGATTAAACAACTTTAAACAAAAGTGTTTGAGATGTCAGATGTCTAACATGATGTATTATACTTCACTATTCATAAACAAAGTAAGAAAAAATATTTATAAAGATTACTACAGTATTGGAAGAATAAAACAATTTTTATTGATTATCTCAAAAGTAAGATTTTATGACTTATCCCCTTTCTGCAATGACCGATTCAATTATAATGAAGTGAAATTAGGTTGGTGGTTCTAAGCATATGGTGCATAATTTTTTACTTGTAAAGAGTCTTACAACCATTCTCAAAGTAAATTATTTTCACTAATATTTATATAAAGAATGTTTCAAAACTGATGGTAAAAATTTAGGAATGAGAAGTAAAAACGAAGAGAAGCAAAAAAGTTCCACTAAACATGGATTTGCAAATTCATCATTTACGAGATAATACCATTTTGTGCTTGTTGGAGCCTGCTGAATACTAAGTAGTAAGTAATTCCAACATAGGCAGTTACAGTTTTATTTAATTTACCAATCACGAGACGGTATAAAATTCACAATTTTGGCTTCAGCACTACAGAAATGTGATTAAACATAAACAAAAGAAATTTTTTTGTTCGAATAACAATAAAGTTTGTGGATAAACAATGTACAGCACAGTATGGGCATGTTAATTTAAGAATTTTACAACAGGATTCAAAATGCTGACCATGCACTTGAATGCATCTAGTCTTCTTTGCAAAGACCCATGAATGTGCTCGAGCAATCCTGGGTCATTCTTCATTTGCAAGAAGGCATCTACAATCCAGTGCTGCAATTCTTCAAGGTGTGGTGATGTCTGTTGTGTAAACTAGGCTTTTTGCATAACCCCATACACAATATCCAAAGGATTTAAATCCAGTGATCTAGATATAGGTTCTCTTCTATCTATCCACCGTTCACCATATCATCTGTTTAGATATTGTTTCACATTTAGAAGGAAATGGGATGGGAAAAATGCAGCATACATACGAAGCGTGTAATATTGCTGCTTTACCGTATTCAGGCTCTTGGTTCACTGGCGGCCCCAATCAGCACAAAATGGCTAAATGATTAATTTATACGCCCATGTTTACTGAAACTTTTTTGCTTCTTTTCGCTTTTACTTCTAATCTGTAAATTTTTTACCATCGCTTTTGAAACACCCTGTATAGTCACTAGATTTTATTAATGTACCGTACATGGTTGGTTTATGTTGATATGATAAAGTTTTGTCTCAGACCAAAGTAATAGCTTTTATACTGAAATTATACACTGGCAGACAAAAAATTTGGGACACTTGAATATTACTTTTTATTTAATATGCCACCAATATGTTTTAAATGGTGATTAATATAATTATACGACTACAAATGTAACTAGACTGAAAACGAAAATGATTGACTTCATACCACCAACATTTACCAACAATAACATCATAACCTAGATTTGAACAAAATTTTGCTTATGCATTATTTTTGGTAATTTTTGATGTTATGAAGTCATGTTCATTTTGTTTCTTCTATAGTAAGATTATAATCTTATTAATCACTACTTAAAACATATTGGTGACCTATTAAATACATTTTCAAAATAAAATTCAGATGTCCCAAATTTTATGCCTGCCAGTGTAAATATGATAGGTATATATTAAAAACCACTTGGAAGATACCTTTTCAATTTTGAGAAGTTTTTGTCAGCATTTCGTTAGTTCAAATACATCATGTTGAAAATAATGAAATGCTATATACAAGTTAATTCTTTGTTACAAAGCATATAAAATTAGTTTCAAAATCCACCTTATCTAATGTTTTTTTGGAATCCCTTATAGATAAATAAACCGACCAATCCAATTTACAGAAAAGGTCATAGGAAAGATGGCATCTGTGCAAAAATTTTATAATCATTTTAGTGGTAAATGTGTGATAATACTGCACATTTTGCTTGGAATAACGGATAATGATCAGAAATTTTTCCAAGACACTTATGTTGATCATGAAGTGTATATAGATCGTTCATAGATTGAAAATATTACTTCTGCATAAACTAATTGTTCCGAAAATTTATATGGTATTTAACTGTTTCTAAGAAACTCTCCTGTTGATATAGCATTTTCAGTTGCTTATAAATTATTTTGACTGACATATTATTCCAAGAAAAAAATCTCTACATACAGTATATTCCACAATGTTTTGCTGTGCTCCAAATACCTTGTTTCTGCGAAAAATTGCGCCTCTAAGAAAAACTCATAAGTGGAGTCCCTCCTCAGCATATTCTTTAGTCTTAAAGGTACAAGAAAGTCAGCACCACTGCGGGGGGGGGGGGGGGGGAACACACACACTGCTTCCTTCCCAGAATTGATTCCATCAATTGACAATACCATCAGAAAACCAAAACAATTGATTATTCCTTGTGTACTATGAATTTCTCATTTTCAATGCTTAAATTTTATTTCTTATGCTTCTATTTAGTTTATGTTGAAATTTAAGTTTCCATTGTAAATGTAGTTTTACAGATAGAGAATTTTTAACTCGTACTGAAGGATCATCTAAACATAATGAGAGTTCATTCAGCCTTCAGCCCAACAGTGATGCATAATTACTAAACTGGGCAGATTCTGGCAGATAAAAAAACACTGTATATATTTGATCTAGTTTTTGGGAATATTTTTATATTTTAGGCATAATAACTCTCGGGACTAAAACACATTCATAATAAAACTGCAATTCTGGCCCACTTAAGTTACATGGCATCCCTGTGGTGTGTAAAAATGTACAGACTGGAATGTGTGTTACTACATATCTACTGTCCCTAACTAGTTTTCTACCAAATGATTAAGAACAATATTTCCAGATATAGTAATTTTATTTGTGAAATCCTATTAATTCTATTACACAAATATGAATAATTACATCTGGTGTGAACAAATAATTTGAACTCTCTTATATTTGTGGGACGGATCAGTTATGCTTGCAAGCAATACAAGCTCTGTGGGTTTTGGAAACCCAATGTTGGACACGTGTGTGTTGGAGTGTCCATTTGTGAGAGAATAACAATGTAAGATACAAGATTCATGCTTCAGAAAGATGTTATAATCCTTTAAAAAGAGGATCCATTGAAGGAAGTTGGAATGATTGCCACAATGTAATGACGCATTTGTTTCTCTACCAGTCTTCAGTAATTAATGCGAAAAATATGATAAGAAAATGAAAGCAAGAGTTGCGGAATTCATACAGTGAATTCTAGATGTAGAAATGATAGCACAGGAAAGAATCATATTTTTTTTTCTCATGTGTTATAATAGTTATCTGAATACAGCTGATTGGTTCGTAATTCCAACCATCTTGGCTATTATGCTATCTGCTTACTTAACTCAATGACTAATTTCTGAACTGTATGTAACATGTATTGTGCAGGAATTGTGCATAGTAAAATTTCTAGACATGTTCTGTTAAAAGTTTCTACATATCTTTGTAGGATGTTGGCAAGATTTAAGGCTCATATTTGCATCATCATTAAAAATGCATGGCTTCATCTGTGTTTGAACTATGGACCTTTTGTTCAGAGATTATTACTAAGGCCAGAATATGAAAGGTATCTTGAAATAGTAACTGACTTTTGGGTTTAGACTATTCCTTTTGACATGTAGAACTGTTGTGTTGGCAAGTGATCTCTGTTTATATGAAAGTATGGGTAGAGACTACTGAATTTACTCGCATATTTCACATACGTTTTTACCAAAGTTTTGCATCTTAAAATTAAGGGTGTGTGATTTAAATAAGGAACCTAAAAAATTAATTCTGGAGTCCAGCTGCTCCGTTACCATGCATTTCTCCATACTTTATGACTAGAGGTCCATGAAATTCGTGAGATGCAATAATGCAAATTGTTCCCATTTTGCCAATTTTTTGCACACTAAAGCTACTTTTGAACCCCAAATTAACGCGAAATCTTAATAATAAAGTAATTTTAATTAATATATTTTCATAATTTCAGGCATTTGTTTTCTTTCTTCGATGGCATATTTTTTTCCACAATTTTGTCAACAAATGAATACAGCAATGTATTAAAATTTACATACCGATAAACTATAAAAACAGAAAATTAATTCTGAAAATGCTGCTTATATCGCTCTGATCGGTTTTAATATCTGAAGGGGGTGATTGGCGAAATTTCTATTTAGTACAATTTTTAAGGTAGAGATTTCATACACTTCATCTCCATGCTATAAGTGTGCTCGCATATAAATTTCATTATGATCAGATGAATAGTTTTTTTAGTTTCTCAAATTTAGGAAAAATTAATTTGAATATTTTCAAACCCTATCTCTTACAAAATTTGAGTTTCATGTATCACTCTTACTTTTACAGCATCAGAAAAGAACTATGTATCCATAATTTTAAATTTACATCTATAAATGGGACAGAAAATTAAAAAGAAAAAAATATGCAACTTCAGAATTTAAATTTTTAGTGTCCATTAAATATTTAATTTCTTAATTTCGAAAGTATTCAGTTTTACAAAAAAGTGATACCCCGTTTTGTTAACTACAGTACCGTAAATGGGGGTTAGATTGGCCCAGTGTGTGTTACTTTGGCCCACACATGATAAAAAGTTTAAAAAAATTTTTGCACTGCGAGTTTCATCCACAGCATTCATTTCTACGTGCCATATGATAGTCAGATATTTTAAGAATAACTCCCACTATCAGGATTGTCTTAACGGCCTTTGTTGGATACCTGTATGTTCATGGCATTTGTTGTTGTAATTAATATTGTGTAAACTTCCTCCTTCCCAGCTGATACTGGTGACTGAAAAAATTAAGTGTTTTTTTGTAAGCTCAAAGTATTGGCATACAAGATATGTAAACAATATTTGATTATTGTAAAACCCCTCGACAGTATTTTCTATCTGAAAATAAATAGCACCTATTAACGTGGATAGGGGCTACATTGGCCCAGACCAAAGTAATTCCTAGCACTAAATTTTCTTCTGTTGTAATTGTTTGCAAGCCACGTCAGACCACTGAAATTAAAATACCCAATCATTGGCTGTTGAAAAATTTGTGTAACTTGGAAAAGCCAGTTATATCCAGCTGTTATCACAAAAATGAAATTTATGCTGATTATATCCATGCAAGTCCTACTGGTCGGTACTGGGTATGGCCACAACAGAAGAACATTTTATTTTACCAGTGGAAAAGAAAATAA
Organism: Periplaneta americana; assembly: GCF_040183065.1. Lineage (NCBI taxonomy): Eukaryota > Metazoa > Arthropoda > Insecta > Blattodea > Blattidae > Periplaneta > Periplaneta americana. Next base: position 77,129,708 of record NC_091128.1, on the reverse strand, counting down.
ACTCCCCCAAAATAATTGAAGAGGGGTTTTCTCAGTCTTCAAGGTGTCAACTGAATATAAAAGATCTGTAGTTTTGTTTATTTTGTTTTGCAGCCTTATCAATGTAATGTATCTTTGTGTACCTCATGTATTGTAACCATTACTTGTAAACAAGAATCTGTAGCGGAAAACATTGGAAAGGTTTAAATATCTGTCTCAAAATAAATATCTTTCATGTTTCAGACAGACTTATTTTTAAGAATATTATTGCCAGTTTGTAGTTTAATTTCTCAGGTGCTGTATTACATTGGCCCAGTTTAATTTTACTATGGTTATATATGAGAAAACATAGACGGGTCAAAGTAACCCGATGTGCCAGGTAACTTTGGCCCACATCTTTGAACTAAGCTTTATCACATGTACTATTATCAGTGACTATTATGTTTGTTGAAATGTTTTCAGGAAATGTTCCCCCACTCGCATGAAATTTGGAGCTTTATCTCCGAAATTTTTACAAGAAACCAGCTAAAAGAACATTTAAAAATGTATTTCAGTGGGTCAAAGTAACTCTGGTTTACGGTATATAGAGCATACAGTAAAAATTTCATGTTCATAGCATCAAAATTGTAAGAGACTTTACACTTCGAACCTGACGAAATATGCTGAAGAAAAAAGTATGAAAAAACAACTTGTAAAATTTGCATGGAATTAAAATTCAAGGGTAATTTTTATGCTTCCAAGCGCCACATAGCACTGCATCTTGCTCAACATATAAATAAGAGATTGCTGATTCACCAAAAAAAAACAAAAAAAAAAAAAAAAACAAAAAAAAAAACTTCATCCGTCTCCCCCCTTAACGCTGGGATTACAATATATAATTTTAAAATAACACTGCCAAATTGTCAATAGCACCAAAATATTGAAATCATTTTCACGAGAATCTTATCTATGATCTATAATTTCAAGCTTGCAGTATGACTTAAATATCATGATTTGTCCATTCTTCATTTTAACGCATTCACATGCTTGATATTTTCTATTCACCCTGCCAAGTTACAAACTCAACTAGACAAGAATACGATATTACCTATGGTACAATACAATGCTTATCACCTCCATCCCTACTTGACTGGTTACAAGAAAGTCCTAACATTTCCAAGAACTCAAAAAGGCGAGAAGGTCTAGCAGATAGTTGTGAGGTATTTCATACAGTTATATAATAGTTGCTAAGGTATTTTAAAGATAATCTCAAAAACTACTTTATTTGTAGTAATTCAACATTGTGGTAAGGTTATCCAAGTTTTAACATGATGGTACTCGCTATAAAGAAATTTTATAAATAATTATTGCATGAAATATATGAGGATACACAGTCTTCTTTAATTTCATGGGATAATTCCTAGTGCGTGAATTATGCGAGTAAATATGATAATTTTTCTCAAATGAATTACATTCCTTCATATGTTTAATATGTTGTTGTATCAAGAATTATGATAATTGATAAATTTTAATTTAAAGTGTGCAAAATAATCTGAGACAATATATAACTTTAAAGCAAAGTGATATGTATCAGTGTTTGTTATGGCCATAATTAACTTCTAAATTATAGATAAATTAAAATGATTCCTTCTTAGCGGACTTTTGGCTATTCTGTATGCTGGGACTCAATATCTGTACCGTTTTGGAACTACACACAGGTTCCATTATTACTTTTTTATTTTATTTCTTTGTGAATTCTCTCCATTACTGAAAATATTGTATTTTCTCAGATATCCCATGCCCTCGAACAAGCCACACACCAAATTTTTGAAGGGAGGGGAGGGTGGAATACAAAAATAAAACTTTCAACAAATGTATTTACGAACAGGATCCTCCAATCTCTGTTCACTTACATTAAATTTACAGGCTATAGTACGATTTCAGTGTTCCTCTGCATCTTTGATAATTTTTAAGTTTTTCACTGCAAGTAAAAAGGATCGCAATCTCATACCTTTAGTTATACTCGTTTTCAGAATTGAAAATATAAGATCCACAAACTATACACTTATCACACTTGAACTTGATTGTGATGCATGTAGGTAATCTAAACACCATTTAACAATTGAAATAACCGTGTTGCCAACTTCATTTCGAGTAAGCCAGCCACCCGTATTTTTTGCTTGTATATTTCGGAAAGAAAAAAAAAGTGCGTGGGATATTCGCGAAAATTCAGTATTTTCTCTTCTGTTGGTAATATGATCGAAGATAATACAGCAAAATTAAAATCTTAGGAAAATGAAAGTGGTGTGTGGATTTAATGGGAAATTTCTCAAGTTCACAGCTGTTCTTTTAATTATATTTGTCAACTAAGAATTTTGCTAATGATAAATGAAATTTACTGAATTAACAACTTCTATACTTCACTGTCTTAACTTATGAAACCTAATATATACTTTATCCCTTAGCAATTACTTTCGGGATGATTGTTGCAATTTTCAAATTTCACAACAAATCATGCCAAAGCATGGTAAAGTATCTTTAAGTTTCACACAAAGTATAAAAGTTGTTAATTTAACAAGTTTATCATTAGTGATATAGACATCGGATTTATATGCAAATGCATATTTAGTTTACTTTTACTTGTGATATGGAATTAACTTTTGCAATATGTATCATGTTCTTCTGTTTTTGTACGTGAAGTTTTATAGTGCATATAATTGCATATTTCCGATGTTGCTGCATATTTCATCATTTTTCCATGCATCGAGCATATAATACATATATTTTTAAATTTTTTTAAAGTACTATTTAAAGATATTAGTGACAAGATAATAAAGTCTTTACTGTGGAGGCACCTGTAAAGAGCCTCTCTGACAAAATCACGTGATGTTACTGGGGAATAACATTCCTATTTACAGTTGAAAGCAGAAGTGTTTGCGAGCCCCCATCCAGAGTTAATGCTTACAAAGAAAAATTTACAGACCTCCCATTACTCACAGAGCCAGTACTTATCTGCTGGGGTATATGGATTGAAGCTGCTCTCTCTATTCAGATAATTTCAATCCAGTTAAAGAATTCGTTGGTTCGCTAGATCCAACTGAAGGTTTGTCAATTCAATATTCACAGAATATTTCAATAGTGAATATTTGAAAGGGAGTTGGCTTTAATCAAAGTTATACCTAGCTGAAGTCACAAATAAAATAAATAAAAATAATATGGTTTGTCTTTACATGAATCTTTATCAGTCCTCAATGAGGTTTAGAGTAAACTTCAGAGTGCTCCTTTAAAGTATGCAGAAAAATTAAGTGATAAATTGTGCGTTGACACTGAAGTTTTGTGTTCTATGGATAAATATCTTCAATGTGAAAACGTTGTGTTTCCAGAAGAAATTTCGCCGGAGCTAGTAAGTGCTTTCAAATTTTGTTCAATAACATCTGTAGATGTGGAAAGGTCCTTCTCAACATACAAACTTGTGTTAAGTGATAAACGTTGTAAACTTACTCCTGAGCATTTGAAGAAAATAATCATTGTGTACTGCAAATCAAATTACAACGACCAGAATTATGTCTAAGGAAGAATGTACATTGTAAGTACCAAAATGCATAAGTAAATTAAAATTTTTAGTGCATGTTTAGTGCATATTTTAGATATTTTTAGTGCTTATAAATCTGATGTCTAGTGATATACAAGTGTTAAAAGTCTGTGAATCAAGACTGAATAAGAATTTTGATTAATATACCTAGGTATAGTTTATAAAATGTTTGCTATTGTTCATCACGAATTATTTGACCAATCTCCATGGATTATCTTGTATGAAGTTTTGAAACACTGCGAATGTTGAGCTCCAGCACACAGCGAAATACCAGAAAGTCTTATTTCGAAGACAATCACCATGAAAGTCTAAAATCTAATATGATGCTTCCTTGTCATCAATTTTACCTAATTTCAAAGAATTACTCTTGCATCTTAGCGGTGGAAGACTGACCATGAAAATGAAAACGTGACATTACTTTGTGACCAATCAATACAAGTAAGAGGGGGCACATATAAACATGGACAGGATGCATACTTGAAAGAACAGTCAATTTGTATAATTCAAAGGACACCATGGCAGATCAAAATTTTATATTAACTTGTTAATTTAAAAACATCAGATCTCAAACTAATGAGGCACAAAAAAGTTTACAAGTGTTTAACTATATAATTCATCCCACAGTTTAACAGTAACGGTATAACCCTGGAAAAAAATATTCAAAAAACCTTACATTGGTCATTACTGCCAACTGTAAAATGAAAAGGCAAGTTTTTACAACTGACTTAGTAACATTTAACTGTTTATCACCAACAGCATTCCACATTGCTGTCTGAGACATATGGTCCTTATGAAGGACATATCCTGCACCAGGACTGTCCAACTCGTGATTTTGAGAGCTACTTTTGGAATCTGCGAGGTATTGTACATATTCTGTTATAATATTTATTGCTAAAAATAATTTTTCTGTTGGTAATAATTTAAATGAACTCTAGAAAAAAAAAAGTTTATTGATCATAATTTACTAATGGCAAGATTTTGGCCTTTATTGCATACAGAATAATGAATTCATTATGAATGTATTGTGGGCAATATGAGAAATATTATTATTCTCGATAAATATTACGTAGTATCAACTTGTGAGTACTGGTACTGGTACTGGTTCTAAATTAGTGTAATTATGTCATCTTTGCTGAACACTTTTCGAATTTTATTTACAAATGCTTTCCTGAGTTCTCTCTGAGTTGGAAAGACCTGTTCTAAACAAATTTAATACATTTCCAAAAAGACTTAAGCTGTGGATTGCCAAAATGCAATGCTAAAATGTCAAACATTAATAAGTGAATTGCAGAAACTTGTGTATGGTGTTGCTCACCCGTGACATGTCACAATTCAACTCTGTGAGATTTAAAATTTGTATGGCACTACTAATTACATTCAATTACACTTCACACTATGAACATAAGACGCCATACTTAAAATTCTCTACGATTTCTTTTTACATGAACCAATTCATTAAAATGCCTTTTTAAAACACGTAAGCACTTAGAAGCTTTGGAAACACCTGAGTGTAAAGCCACGAATATACAGCGTGTTACTGATTAAATTAGGCATATTTATATTACTTCATTCTCAAAAAAACCCTTTGATCATAGCTCAAATTTCTCCTCAAAAAGACATACACGAAGATAAATACTGATTGTATATGGTGAGCAAATTTGTGCATACTGTATAACGTTCTCCTTCTGTAATACAAATGTAGTGTAGAGCAGCCATTTTTTTTTTTTGGCATCAAATGTCATCGACATACATCTCGAAATATGTACAACATGAGACATTCACCTCCTCAGATTCATCAATGTCATGTTAATGGGTGTTACAATAATTAGTGTATCAACAGACGAATGACATGACTGTTTTTCAAAAAACCAGATTTGTCATTTTCCTCATACACATCATAAAATACATTAAAAAAATTCATTCACAAGTAAAACAATAAAATTAGAAGCTTGATACTCTGAAAAAATAGCATTTAAAAAATATAACTTGCTCCACACTCGCTTACGACTAGAAATATTTGTTTCATTTGAGACAAACTCACTCTTTCTTTGCACATCCATAAACATTTATAAGAAATATAAATATTAAACCTACTGTCATCTAAACAGTAACGACATGAGAATGTTGCTGAGACTATAACTAATGGTAATGATGATTGTGCGAGCAACCAGCACCGAGTGACACAACATCTGGTTTATAATGTGTAGAGAGTTGAATCAAGGAACATTCGTGAACTCTTCCGGCTTATCTTAAAACTAGCGTTAACTCCCATTATCTGTGTGGTATTTGAGATGCTGCACTCCTATCCAGCGATTTCATTCACAAGCGAGCTTGCTGTCAAAACTGCTAAGTGCTATGGCAAATGCTTGTACAGCACACATGGGGTAGCGGTAGTCCATCGTGAAAACATCCTCTGCTACACGGCCAAACTGCATCACTATGTAGTCCACTGCAACACAAATCAGTCATATTATGGTTAGTGCACTGGAGACCCAGATTCAAAATCTGGCTAGTCTGAGTGGAGTTTTCAATAGACAATTAAATTTCAAGCAATGCCTTTGCTTAGTCCATCATGAAATCTGGACAATGAACATTGATAAAAACAAAAAGAATTTGAAGAAATTGTTTCTGCAATCAGTTGCTGTTTACTCTTGTCGATCTTGAGAGGAAAGAAAACCACAGAGCTTCATTTATCATTGTAAATTCATTAAAAAAAACTGCTCGAATTACTGAAACGAGATAAAATAACTGAATCATTTAAACAACTACAATTTGTTCCGAAATAAAGGCACAAAATGCGTCAGGGTTCCACAATAACAGACATGACAAGCAAAATAAAACTTGCTGATAATCTTGCAAAGAAGGGACCAAAGATAACAAAGAAAAACAACCTACAACAATAGTGAAAACAAAATATGATCGAAAAGGTAAACAGCAACAAACTGGAAGAAGAAGAAGAAGAAGAAGAAGAAGAAGAAGAAGAAGTAGTAGAAGTAGAAGGAGTAGAAGAATTGGTAGAAGTAGAATCTCAGTCGAAGTACTGCGCTGAATAATGTGAATAGAGATATAACAGCACTGTATTGAGATGCTCGAAGGAGAGTGGTTTAAATGACACCAGTTGATGCCATTGCAAAAGGAGAAGATAAAAGCCACATGTAAACACCTCCCTTTCAGGTTGCAACTTTGAACAAAATTATGTGCTACAAGAAATAACACCTCTTAGCAATATCATTTAATTTAATAAATTATTGAATTAGTGATGGTTTATAAATTCAGAAGTATTGAAAAGCAGAGCACTAATAGAGCACTGAACAACATTTCTTATAGGACTACAACAGATACAATAAATTCTATAAAATTCAATAAATACACAATCAAGTGTTTCAATGGGACGCCATGTCTGTTTGCCGACTCTGACATCGAAATTAACAGCTGATATGCTCTTACATACCTACATTACAAGGACAACGGGCCTGTAGAATGCTATAAAATGCAGGAATCCTAATACATAAACAAAAAACTCGTGATCACACAGTACAGTGAAATCTCAAAATACCGTACCTCACTAGAATGTATTTTTCAGTTTAACATATTTTCAAATTCTCTGCTCAAATCACATATGTTACAATACACAGATATTTCATTTTTATATTCTCTGGGCTAAGTAGGTTTCATTATTATGTACAGAATTTTGAAGTTAATAAGTGTTCACAACACTTTTTTTTTAACTTTTATGACTATATTGTGACATACATTTATGTGTAACAATGTTTTTTTTTAAACAACTTATCGATTTTGAAGTTTTATTCGCCTTAACATGAAGTGTGTTATCTCACTTGTGGATGATCTTTGACATGGCTCAGCAATAACTATCGATAATATCGAATATATGTGACTGAAGACTGAAAATGTTCCAGAAAGAATTCTGATGTGCTTGACAGAAGAACAATTTGTGGAAAATGAACTACTTAAAAAAACACTTCAAACAAAAATAAGTAATTTCTTCAGGTCATCCTAATTCTTACTTTAAGAAATCTTCACTTGTTTTTACTTGTTATTTTTTACAACTGTTAATGTTAAGTGTTTATTGTAAAGTTTAATAATTCTTTAAAGTGTACTCGTGTGTTTCAAATCACAACTGGTAACAGTAGGTCAAAAGTCATGGTTTTCAGAATGAAGTACTTTTCATTATAAAGTATAAAAGATTTGATTTTCTGATGTATGTTATACTGAGATTTCACTGTATTTACATTAACATATTCACTGCAGGACATTTAAATCCCTAGCTTTTCAAAAAGACCAGTTTCTAACTGATGTATGCTTTTTCACAATAGTTAAATTGACGTAAGTCGACACTGGCAATTTTAAAAGCTGAAACCAAAATCGACATATGTTGATTTTGGCATGAATGTGTTAACAGCGACTACAAGCAATGGAACTAATGTATGCACATAAACATAATTGAAAACTGTTATTTGTATCAATAAATTTAACCATTTTACTTGCAATACTAGAAATGTCGCAGTACTTAGTTTGACAAAAATGTCGGGTATTAGAATTTTGACAATAACAGATTTAATGTGTAATTTCTACAGATTTCATTTATCATGTTCCATCGATCTTACATCAGCACTGTAGCTTTTTGAGATGTTAAAAAAAGTCAAAAGTTACACGAAACCTGTTCTCTTGGCCATTCAAAGCTTACAGATAATTAGGCAGTGTACTGAAGATCATAATACATGTATAGTGAACTCCACTTTTATAACAGCTGAGACTAATACAGGGTAGATGAAGATGATTTAGACAGACAGACAGAACATTATGTTGGAAAGAGATAGCAATATGCTTCGGCACTCAGCATTCACGTCAAGCTTTTAAAACATTGAGTGGTGCCTCCAGCTTAGTAGATAACTGTAGACAACAGATGCGCCATTTAACTTCCCAGCGTTTGAGACGCCATTTTGTGTCTGCTCACAGTGGTGTAAATTCTGGGAAATTTGAAATTGCGCTAACGTAAATGCGAGGTTTATACAACATTATGAACATATGAAAATTGAAGGGACCGAAAAATAATAGTGTAAATGGAGAGAAAGCATAAGAATTTTATAACAGGCAAGAGACTGATACCAGTATATTTATATATTATGAATGAATGAATGAAAACTAACCTCTATAAATTATAACATTCTAGTGCACAGGATTATAAGATAAAAAGGTGATTTATATTGACAACGGAATATATTGAAGCGTGTTATCCTTGTAGTAGATAAGGAGAAATAAGAAGAAAAAGGAAGAGGAAGGAGAAAAAGAAAATAAGACCTTGAAAGTATTATAACTGACAGTTGCTTACCATCACTATCATGAACAATCTGAAAGTTCTTGACAGATGCTTGTGTGACTCGTCCGTGAAAGTTGAGCACATAGGACTGTGTGTCATCATTCCAAACAGGTGTCTTATTGTGGAGCTCAATTAAGTTGTCCATGTTTTTATTTCTCCAACATTCTGCAACAATTGTCAACTGAATTATTTAAAAGTACAAATTTCACAAAAAAAATTCAGATTTTCACTACATGTTCACATGCTATTACTTGATGTACAGGAAAATGTCACAATATAAGTACAGAACTTAACTCACTTTGTATAACTGAATCACCATTTCTCTTTCACTGCTAGATATGGAGAACACAATACATTATGTGCAGTAAGAGGAAGTGCCTAATGTTTAACACGTGTTGAAAATCACACACTCATGTATTGAAGTGTGACCATGTGTTATAAAAGCTTTGGCAACTACGTTCATTTCCATGACAAAAAAAAAGCAATATATTGTTTCTTAAGAATAAGCTGCTGAATTTTCAATTTTCTACTGTTGACCAGGGAGCAGCATGAGAGAGTGGGGTGGAGAGCACGTGCTGAGGAGTATTCAGAACTTTTTTTCCCATATAAACTGTATACAAGTTGCTGGGTTACCTAATAATCCTTCATGCTCATCATGAGGTGTTATTTGAACTCTCTTGTGGTCTTGTGTCATTCCAGGTAGAATAACCGTCATTTTTCTTGGGCCCTTAAAGCCTAAAACATTGGTTTCCTGTAACAAAGTACAGAATAAGCATTACTCATCTTAGAAGACGGGGGAAGCATTACTCTTTTTATTATCAACTGCACGGAAATTCAGATCTGTGCCAAATGAACTGAGGGAAGGACACCTAACAAACTTTCACTGAAATTAGGTCTGTAATAATTTAAGCATGTAAATGTGCAATAAGAGACTGTGAAGAGTGGCAGCAAATGCCACTGACTAATTGTAAATTAATTTTATACCTGAAGACCAGAGCACGGATTTTATGTAATATGAAAATTATTATTATTATTATTATTATTATTTTTTTTTTATCCAATGCCACCAGGTTGTCTTTCGACATTTCTGGTCTTCTCTCCTGGCTGTGGCTTAGTTGTAACCCACTTCTGAGGGTGGAGCACCTGGAAGGCGGAGTTACATTACCCCGATGATGTGATAGGATGATTATGATAATGTGGTGCCAGGAGAGGTCTTAAATCTAAACTTAACCTAAATTCCAGACCATGGACGAACACAGGAATAATCCCCTTTAAGGAAAAATTCCTGTGCTCTAACTGGGAATCGAACCCGGGACCTCATGAACTATAGCCAGAAACTCTGACCACTAGACCATGAGGCTGGTCATATGAAAATTATAAATATGTACATAAATACAGCGCATTTGTAGCTCGGCTGGACCATTTTGCAGCAGCCTTGGCTTGGACTGGGTGAAGATTGGCACGCCCAGGGCTGCCGAGAAGAGGGGGCAAAGGGGGCGAGTGCATATGGGCCCGTGAGCAGTAAGGGCCAGTCAGATTAAGTGAGTCTGATTACTTTTTATTATCATGAATAATTATTCGTAGATACATAGGGGTACTATAAAATTTTGTAAGAATATTTGTTACATAAATTTGACATATTAACTTAACAATAGTAGAATTAATACAAATTACTACTTCATATTAAATACACTGACTGACAAAAAAAAATCACGCACCAAAAAGGAGTTGTGGAAATTGCATGAAAACATATGGATAATCGTAATGTTGATGTATGTAAATGATTACAATATTAGAGCAAAATAATAATTTTATTGTTGAAAACTGACCACCTGAATTGAGGCTGTAGTACCCTGTTTCTTCAACTCTAGTTTGGATACAAGGTGTAATAAGAGCCGGCATGGAGGCATACAGGTTTCGTATGATATTCTGCGGCATATCTGTTCATATTTACTGCAACTGGTTCTCTAGATCTTGTAAACTTCTAGTCTGCTGCAGTTGGCGTCCCAGGTGGTCCCAGACATGTTCGATTGGCGACAAATCTGGCGATTGTGCAGGCCATGGAAGTGTGACAACGTTGCGGAGGCATTCCTGTGACACACTTGCTGTGTGCGGCCGAGCATTATCCTGCTAAAAAAGATCTCTTGGAAGCCATCCATGAGTGTCAACACATGTGGGAGGAGGATGTCCTGCACATATCGCTGCGTTGTTATTGACACTCGTATCATTACTAGGAGTGACCGACTGTCGAATGTGATGGCCCCCCAGACCAGCACGCCAGCAGTGGGTGCGGTGTGTCGCGCCACAGCAAATATAGGATTGAGACACGCATCACAAGGTCTCCAGACATGACCACAACCGTCGTCAACCTGGATGCATTGCTAAAGACAGCCCGGTTCCAGTCCAGGTTTGTCGCTCACGACACCACTGCAAACGGAGGTGACGGTGGGCGGGTGTCAATGGCAGGACACATAATGGGCGCTGTGAGACCAAATTTTCTTCAGTCAAGCACCTGGAAATGGTTCAGGCAGACACAGGGGCCTGTAATAATGGTTCTACTTGTCTCAGGATGGCGGGCGCTTGTTGAAGGATCCGACGAACTTCTCTCCTGGTGGTCAGTCGAGGGCATCCTGAACCCAGTCGCTGTGTGTGCGTGCCCTCATGCATCCACTGGTCCCAACACATCCTGACAATCTGGTCAGAATGGCATAGGTGGCTGGCGATTCGCCGATACGACCATCCTGCCTCGCGCATTCCAGTAATGCGACCCCTCTCAAACTCTGTTAACTGGGTAAAGTCTCTTCCATTATGTCATAGAGCCATGTCAAATGATCGACGAGTTTTACAAAACAGGAAACAGTCCACTACGTTCGAGTAGCCTGTGCAAGCCCTTTTATAGGCCACGGATGACAGCAGGTTCACGGCCTCTGGTGGCAAGACCCTTCAACTAATCATATGACTATCTCCTTGAGATGTAACTCTATGCCGAGGTCTGCAGAACAATGACAACTCCTTCTTGGTGCGTGATTTTTTTTGTCAGTCAGTGTATTTGACTTTTATATAATAGAATATCAGTTTCCTGCATTAATGTTCACTGACACGACAATTGAGGGCACTGGCATTTGCCTGAACTATGTTCCAGTCGCTTGTACTGAACATGTTCAATTATTTATTGGCTTGTCCCTTTTAACTACCAAACCCCTACTGGCCCACCACAATATGCTAGCGGACTCTCTCAAACCGAAGTCGCAGGATACGTTTCTTTTTCAATACATTGTATGTTTCGTGTCGAAACTTTCGTTTTTTCGTTGTCGTTTGTCTAGTAAATTCTGTTCATTAGTGTTACTGGTTATAGTTTAACTGCACAATGGACAAGTACAGGCATAAGTCGGGAGCTGAGAAGCACAAGGAGAGACAAAAAAAATTGGAAGATATTAATATGGGTGCTAGACTGCGTGAAAAGTATTATGAAAATATTAATAAAGGGATCAGTGATGAGCCGAAATATTTAAAATAAATTTCATGCCTCTAATTTAGCACCAACCCCACTGAAACCTATGAATCTCCTAAATAGTCTCAGGGAATTAAAACTGGACAGTTTATTTCCAAATATCTGTATAACCATTAGAATATTCTATACAATTTCTGAGACAGTTGTTGCCGATGTTGAAAGATTCTTCAGCAAAATGAAGGAAATAAAAAATGTATTAAGAAGAACGACTGAGTAACCATGGCTCCTTAGTCTGGAGAGCGATCTTGCTAGGTCTTTAAATTTTGATTATATAATTGATGATTTTGCATCAATGAAGTCAAGGAGAGTTGTCTGTTGATGTTGGACTCCAAGTTTGAAAATACAGGTGTTTAAGAATAATGTTTTATGAATATAATATATTGTGCTAATGTGAAGTTTTACTAAAAGTTTTCAATGTAATAAAAGTGTATATTTTTAAGTTCGTATCTGTGTATGGGGTTATCTTTTATTTATTTTGCAAATGATTATTATGGTTACAATAACTGGTAACTTGTAATTGTTACTTTTTTCGATGGGGTCTGAGTACAGTATTGCATAGGGGCCCATAAATTCTGTTGGCGGTCCTTGGCACGCCTGCTGCCAGAGTAGCGCTGTAGCAGATAAATATGTAATAAATAAAATAAATAAATAACTTAAAATCTAACTTTATTAGGTGTATTTTTGCAAATCGATAAGAAAACTGTACTGAAAAAAAATTACAGGTGCACATGTGATTCGACCTCATTTTATTATTGTTTGGAAGTGCAATTAATAATTAAATATTTTTTCACATTTTTTTGCGGTCGCTGATTGCCTTCTGTCTGTTAGAATGTTGTTATAAATGGAGAACGACCTCTCAACTTCACACAAAGTAACTGGCGGGTATTTCAGATGAGGAATAATACAATGTTCTTAGGGAGCTACACACAATCATCTTTAAGTATTTTGCATATAGTGAAAAAAGTTGTATATCCTGTTTTTTTTTTCAATACAACATTAAATTTTACTGAAAGACATTCACTGATTACTCGCAGCACAACACTCAGTTTAATGGTTATCTTTTACTATTAACATAGATTCATGGAGGGTCAGTCCGAAAGTTTTCAGCTTTTTAATGGTGTTCGAAATCCAACTGAAGTCACTTGTGATGTATGCTATCAATGAAGCTACTTTCGAATCTTGAAAGGCACTTATGGACTCATGCATAGATGATGCACTTTCAGGAGAAAATGTTTCCACCACCGACTTCACTGCCTCAAAATGTTCGTTAAAGAAGCTCACAGCTTCTATCCACGTTCCCCATCTAGTAATCACAGGCTGTAGAGGTAAAGGCATATCCAGTAACAGTTTCTTGTAGCACTGCATGTGATAAGGAGATTTGCAGAATACTTATTTTGCTGCCGATATTAAACCATTCACTTTAAGAAATATATCTCTTATGGTCTAAGCCACTTGGTGTAGTCCATGTGCCAAACACGTGAAGTGAATCATATTGGGTAAAACACAGACAGGGCACCTGCAGCTGTTAGCATATAGGATGCAGCATCTGAGAAGAATACCAGCATCTTTTCTTCGTTAATCCCTAATCCTTAAGACTGTTGTTGACAAATCGAGAAACTATAGGATGATTGTATGTTCTAGTGATTTGCCATAAATTAACTAATGCTTGGATGGAGTCTCTGGTTCCAATTTACCTGTGACGAGATTTGCGATAAAACAACCCAAGGCATCGGTTGTTTCGTCAATAGCAACCCATACATAAGAAGTTCACTTCTAATCGTTTCCATTTTGTCAGTGTAGCAGGAGTTCAAATAAATTTCTGGAGTGTTCATTCATTCTGAATATTGAAGTCGCAGTATTTGCACAGGAATGCTTGAAACTTTGGCACTCAAAATTTATACCATATAAGTTTGCAGCAACCACTGCCATGCATAAATCTTTATTAAATTCGCTGGTAGAAAATGAAGAAGGTTCCAGCACCACTTGTGTAAGAAGAACTTGTTTTTCGACCGAGCACATTTTTAATTTCTCACATGAAGTTCAGTTTTTAAATGCTGTTCTAATTGTGACAATGGAGCACCCGATGTGTTTGTCACACACTTTGCACAGCACGATTTTACCATCATTAGTAAAGGCATCATCAATTGAAATTCAATCTTATAACTTGGATATGACTGGCGCCACAGCAGTAGACTAGTTAGCTGTATCATCTGATGTTAGAATAAGCCTCTCAAGCAGTGTTACCAACCTCAGAACTACTTTTCCAGCTACATTTGTACTAAATTTCAGCTACTTTATCCTACCTATGAAATTTTATACAGTACTTAACATAATTGATTTATAACTTACAATATGGATGTACTGCTACTGCTACTACTACTGCTACTTTGTAAGCACTCTGTATTTTAATCATTAAAACAACTGAATAGAGAAGCAAACAAACAATGAAAGTGAAGTTTCCTTTAGAAACGAACACTGTACCTGAGGGAAAATTGGTAAAAAAAAATGTGTATTCTTTCCAAATATGAAATATCCTTCAAAATATGTAATATATACCTTAATATTTATTATGCACTAAAATATGTAACTTAAAACTTCGGAATAATGATCCCTTTGTTGTGATTCGCCAACGTTTTAGTTTTTCTTATAGGAACAGAATATGTAATTACATAAAATCCGGACTCTACTGATAACTTGCATAATTTTTTAGAGAACTAACAGTATATAGCTTGTCAATTCTAAAAAAAAAAAAAAATAAAACCAAATGTCTAATAAAAATTTAATCAATCATGTATGATGAGTGTTGGTAGAAATTTTTACTGCAGAATACTTATGAATATTAGACTTAACTTTAAAAATCACCATAATAATTGAGCTAGAGTACTATATTTAAAACTTCATTGATTAATTTTTTGCATGCAGGAAATGCGAAAAAAGACCATTTCGAAGAAATTCATATTTAAAACATTTTTTCCTGGTGACTTCAAAAGAATGACCATTATGTGATTGTTTTTGATTTTTGCAACTGTGTATGAAAACTTAATGTAATATAATTTTTTTTTTTCATCTCAAACAGAAATTAGTAAAACTTTTCTTAGGCTCCTTAAATCCAAAGCAGTGATTTTCTGTAAAAAATATATCCATAAACAAGACTAAAAAGACTATACAGCATGACAAAATTTACTGTTTTTCTATCAGGGATGCTGAAAATGCGTAGTTTAATGCACTAGAAGTGATTTTCTTGCAATATCACTTGTTGACTCGTACAATAAAGTAATGTTGTTAAATTTATTTACATAGACTATGGCTGCCAACTCCTGTCTTGCACCGTTCTTCTTCCATTCTTCTCTGGACTCTCCTCTGCGTGGGGAATGACCATTGTCGTAGACTGTAAAGTGAGTTCCCAAGAGGTTGGACCGCAGCTTCCCAACATAAGATTCTCCTCCACGTGACAGATCGGTTGGATCAGTTGATATGAGGTAATTGCTTGTCGCACTCTTCTTACGTTTTCTTCCAGCTAATAGAAAAACCTTTGAGAAGAAACAAAGAGCTTTCATTTAGTAAATAATTGTATCTGTCATATTATTGTTTCTAGCTGAATGTTAAATACAGTGTACCGAAAAAAAAATGTTGACCGGAGAATATTGAAAAGGATTACAACAGTAGCTGATTAGGAACTAAATGTGAAACATCTGTTTCTTTTCAGTTTCAAGTAGTTACATTTGGTGCTTTGAAAAATCTCAAGAAGTGAAGCAGTAGGTTCTGTATCACATCAAACCTCAGTATAGACCTTCCCACTTGATAGTTTTAAAGTCTCAAAGATCAGATTTAGCCAAGCAAAATTTTGCTGTTCCCCACTCTTCTGTGTTATCAATTACCATTTGGCACAAGTTTACATCAGTATATCACTCTTATATGATATTTACTCCATTATATCACGACATCGAACATATTATTAAGCACCCCAATTTTGAGAACCTAAAAAAGTAGTAGTTTGCTTGCCAAGAAAGCACGTACCCATACCAAAGGTTAGTTCACACATTATATTCTGCTCCACTTCTATCTTGAGAATCTGAAGTCTCCATTTACCATGTCGAAGTTTAAATACGAGAACTATTCATAAAGTAACAACAGAGACAGTGGCGCCGCTCTTGCGGTGGAGTGTACCTTGAAGCAGTACAAGTCGAGCAGTGGTTAGAGTCAAGGTTGTTTCTTTGTTCCTCTCTGAGCCACGTGCTGTCAAAATGTGTGGTGCAAACGCAAGTCCCACCAGGTGTGAGATACATTCTGTAATAAGATATCTTGTGGCCAAAAACTGTAAAGCTAGTGAAATCCATCGCCAACTTTGTGAAGTTTATGGACCAGACATAATGAGTGAAGGTGGTGTAAGACTATGGTGTCGTATGTTCAAAAATGGGCGAACCAATGTCCATGATGAAGAGAGAAGTGGTCGACCGAGTATCGTGAATGCAGATCTGATTCGTTTGGTTGACGAAAGGGTTAAAGCAAATCGCAGGTTCACCATGTTGGAGCTTAGTGAGGATTTTCCACAGATTAGTTGTACTCTTCTGTACAAAGTGATTACCGAAGATTTGGGCCAGGTGGGTACCTAAACTTCTTTCTGAGGAACAAAAGACTCAGCGGATGGGAGAAGCACTATCCTTTCTTGAGCGTTACGAAAAAGAAGGTGATGCTACTTTTCTTGATCAGATTGTGACAGGGGATGAGACTTGGGTGCGGTATGTGAATACAGAAACAAAGCTTTAATCAATGCAGTGGGGCAATACTCACTCCCCGAAAAAACCTACAAAGCGTCATCAAACACTTTCCACAAGGAAACTCATGGTAACTGTCTTCTGAGAAAGCAAAAGGAATTTTCTAGTGGAGTTCTTGGAGAGGAATGCCACAATTAACGCTGAGCGTTACTGTAACACACTAACAAACTTGAAAAGGGCCATTCAAAACAAACGTCGCGGCATGTTGAGCTCTGGGGTGATTTTCCTGCATGACAACACCTGGCCGCATACAGCACGTCATACTGTGATCAAACTGCAAGAATTCAATTGGGAAGTATTGGATCATCCTCCCTATAGCCCAGATTTGGCGCCTAGTGATTACCATCTCTTCATGGACATGAAGACGTGGCTTGGCTCAAAGCGCTTTGACGATTACGAAGAGTTGAAAACCAGCGTCGTAGGTTGGCTTCAGTCACAGGCGGCCGAATTCTATGATTGCGAAATTTCAAAGCTCATCAAACGCTACGACAAGTGTCTCAATGTGACTGGAAACTATAGTATATACTTTCAAACATATTGTAACCCAATTCTGTAATGTCATTCACAGGTTTGTAAAAAATAAACGGAAATTACTTTATGAATAGCACTCATCTGTCATCCTTTTAAAGCAGGCTGCACCTCAGTTATGAAGGGGACAATTTTACCGAACAAGATGCATCTTATAATCTAGTAAATATGGTATGTATAATAGAAAGGTGGAGGCCTATATGATGGATATTTCGTGAAATAAAATGTACGGAAATAACTGCTATTGCAACAAAAGAATAGACCTTAGGAATATAGTTAATATATTATATAACCCCTTTCATTTGTTAAAATAAACTAAGTTTTAATTACCTAGTTGATTAGTTTCAGCTTATTATCAGAACTAGTGAGATCCTTGCTTCTTCCCTCTGTAATAAGCTTATCCATTCAGTGTAAAATTAATTGAATACTGCTGAACAAACAAGGTACTTGAATGACCACAGCTTAATCTTACTGGCTGATGGCACATCACAAATGATAGAGAGTGGGGAAAGCTGACTCATGAATAATTTCACTATACATTGGTAAAAAAATTTAAATCTAATCTTCCTCAACTTGGTGAGGTTGCCAAAGACAAAGAATGTTAAACAGTAACACTTACGGTCTGACATTAAAAATGTTTTACAAATAATTTGTTTACAAACAACTGAAATCTACAGTAGATAATGTTTTACAATAATAAAAATTTGCAGTAAAATAAAAAATATAGATAAAAAATAAAATAGAATGAGAAAATTCAACTGTAATTTGAATTGAAATACAAGTGTTGCCATAAAATCTGCAGAGAACCCTTCAAAGCTATCATAGAAATTTCCTTAATTGTTGTTGTTGGGACTCCAAATTTATGACAGAATGAGACGAATATTTCGTTATGGTCCCTCTAGTGCCAACCATTAATCCGACAACTTTTATATCCCTGAGTTTATATGATGTTTTGTAATAAGGGATAGTCGGTTCATATATTGCCCTTTTTCCTAAATTAATCTCCTCAGGTTGATTCTGATGGTCGGATCCAGAATATAGCCTTTTGTCTCTTCAGGTTTAAATGTTATAATATCAATATCCCAAAGATTTCCGGTATCTGCTATTCCATGGACATTTTCATAGCTAGTGTAGCCATTTGACTTAAGGTATGTTGTGATTACAGACCTGATCTTATGTTTTATGAAGAGTTTCGCCAAATGGGCATAAACCCAAGACATGAGCCAAAGTTTCAACCTCACTGTGGCATCGCCTACAGTTGTTGTTGTTGTCTTGAGTTCTGCCTGGAACAGCGTGTACAGGAGCAACATTACCAGTCATCTTTAGCACATCACTCCATTTGGAGCTAGAAAGGCCTGTATGATGTCTGACCCAGCTGTTTCTGGGCGTGAAGTCTTGATATAAGCTGGCTCCTTTATCTTTTTGTGGCAGTTGACACCATTTATTAAATTCTTCAAAGCGCAAAATTTTCCCGAGTTTCTTTGAGTCAATTAGACCTCTTTTGTTCTTAATGGTGTCTGGGGAGATCAAATTGTTATCCAGAGGTAACTTTCCGAGGTTAGTTTTCAGTTCACTCTCTAAATCTCTTGTGTTGGCAATATACTGATTATCTGATCTCATCAAAAGTTGACACCTGTTAGTTTGTTGAAGGACTGTCTCCCATGTAGTTCGAAATAGACCAAGACCTTTATATTTACTGTCAGAGTAAATAATTTAATCTGGAGTATCTGTAGGTAAACATAGTATTTCTTTCAGATTTGTTTTAATCATTTTATCTGCGTCTTGTAGGAAACCAATTTGAATTTTTTCGAGAGGAACATTAATATAGTACAGATTGAAGAGTTGAGGATTTTAAATTTCTGCTCTGGATGTAACCAAGGTGAAGAAGAAAGTAGATCCAATTTATTTTTTAATTTTAAAATCATTTTTCGAGAGTCAAATATCATTACATTGGCATAGTTGAGACCCAAGTACTTGATACATTCTTGTTCTGAAATGCATTTAATTTGGAGGTCTTTTAGGATTTCGAGGTTAAATCCGGACAATTTACCATGTTCAATAGTGACAGCTACGGATTTCCCTAAGTTAATATCCAATCTGATTTCTTCAAATCTTTGAAGAGCTATTTTTGTCAATTCGACAGCCGAATCTCGGGTCTTTCCCAATTATAACAGTGTCATCCGCAAACCCTAGGACTGTTAATAGAGTTAATCCGTTAACTAAGTTATGCCCATATGCATTTGCTGTCTCTGTTTCATTTAGTTCTTGTAGAATATGGTCAGTGGATATATTGTATAGTGTTGGTGATAACAGTGAACCCTGTAACACATCTTTAGAAATTTCTATTGGTCTCATTTTTGAGTGGTTTATGTTTACCTGAGTCATGTTGTCTTCCCGTAAGGAGAGTATTAACTTTCTTAGTTTTTCTGGGACTGCAGTGAATATTAAAGATTTTCGCAAATGAGCATGACTGATGTTATCGAAAGTCTTTTTTATATCCAAGAACACTATTGTTGTATTTTCTTTCTTTTTTTTTTTTTACTTTGGCTGACTATAATATGGAATTTAAAAGAGAAGCATTTATTAAACATACTGGTGATCTGGTAAAACCTCTTTGTTGCTCTGAGAAGGATATGTATGATCCCAATTTAAAGTCTAGTGCTTGTTCGATAACACGTCTTAAAACAGAAAAGATAGTTATGGGATGCCAATTAGACAGGTCTGTTTCATCACCATTCTTATATAAAATTGTTCGAGCCCTTTTAAATAAACTAGGTACTAAGGAAGTTTGAAGCATTCTTGCTGCAATATTAGACGTTTTGTGTAATGTCAAATCATCTTTAATAGCTCTCATAAGGACTTTGTCAGAACCAGGGGCTGTATTGACGGCCATTTCCTGTTTAGTTATATGATCTTCGAATGTTTCAGTAAGTTATAATTTCTGGGCATCTGTAAGTTTACACTCATATGTTTCACGTGTACAATCATTTGGAGTTGAAAAGACAGATCTGAAATGTGCATCAACGTCCTCTATGTTGCATTTACAAGATATCGAGTCATCATTTAAGATTTTACAAATAGCCTTCCTTCGTTGATTGTAGTATAGGAACTGAATTTCTTCGTACTTATACTTGTTTTTCCGTTTTTCCTTGTCCCTTTTAGATGCTCGCTGGGAATTAGAATGTTCCTGGTAAGATCTCTGTATCTTATCATTTCTTTTAGCTTTCCTAGCTTCAAAATACTTGGCTGCGGGGTGCTTTGGATCAGGTAGGAGGTAGATACATTCAGATAAGAATTCTACAAAGTTTTCTACAGCTGTATCAAAATCATCATCGCTTAAATCTTGAAGAAAGTGTTTATTCCAAAAATTTAGCCCTTCTTTGTAAGTATCTAAGGGACTATGCACTTGATTCTGAAGATAAATATTTTGTGAAGCATTGTTGTTATCTGTTTGATGTGAATTGGAAGCTGATGAATTTCCCTGTATTAATGTTAGTTGTGTGGATGGCTGTCAATCTGCAAGATTCTGTCTATGAGCTTGTAGATGTGCTCTGCTAATGTGGATTTTAATTCTAAGTGCTTCCCACAGTGGGGGCATGGAGATGATGTTTTACTGTTACTCCCATGAACTATATTAGTATTTTGATCAGCATCATTATTTATCACTTGAAGATTTACATACCTTATATAATTTCAGTATAAAAATTGCATACAAGTTAATCATATAGAGTAGTTCATGGAGACAATGAACTATCACTATGGAAAATAAACAATCAAGGCAGTTGAATATTAAAAATATAGTTCAATTAATTAATTATAAATGTTTGCTCTTGTTATATTAAAAACTGTTGTCACAATATCTTCTGGATAAGCACTTAACAATCCACTGCTCCACTAAACAAAAATTAACGAAACAGCAGTCTAATTTTGATTTCTAACGATGTCATTCACTTAAGTTTATGGCATAAAACCATAAGATTATATTAAAAGAGCTGTATCTTCTCAAATATGTTGCACAGATAAAATCACTAACGTTCCCTTATGTCCAATACTGTCCAATATACATTAATATTCTCCAAACTAGCACTGAACTAAGTGAGTCACTCAAAAATGATAAAATTCGGGATCACGGTATTCAAGACCATCTGTTCCTTCTGAACAATTGAAATATGGGAGAGAACTCACCTTTTTTCCATAGTCTCGTTCCAAGTGTAGAAAGTATGTAGGGTAGAGTCCACGATCCATTCCTTTCCTATCACGAGTAATGCGGCATTTATAATGAACTCTCTGGCAACCTGGCTCCAGGACAAAGCTCTCCAGGTTACCTTCCACGTCACCCTCCCTCTCTCTGTCCTGAAGTAACACAAATACTGCCATAAGTATCTTAGTAACAAGAAAATTATTTGTATGTTTGTGTTCTTATTTCACTTATTATTTTTGTTATACTGCACACAGTATTATTTTGTTAGCTCTTAAGTATTATTGAGATTAGTTGCTTATTACAAATTTAATAATCAGCACTTCTTTAATGCAGCAACAAATGTTTGTATGAATTTAGATATCTTGTGTACAAGAGACTCAGTTTGTTTTTAAATGTGAATTTACAGGAAGGTTTCTTAATATAGGGATGCCAAGAAAATGGGATCAAATTAGTTTAAATGCATAATATGAATGTATTGCTAGTTCTAATGTAACACTTTATTCAAGCAAGAATAATGTATATGTACCTTACATTTCTGCAGATAAGACGAGCACAATATTATGGTTTTAGCTTGTATCTGTCCTTTAAGATGACCCCAAACTATCAACCATTACGAGAAAAAAGTGAAAATGGAAACAGTGATCATATTCTTCAAAAAGTGCGGAATTTCTAATGTAAGAGGTGGACAGAGGACGATTTGTTATGGAATACTGATGACCAGACATAACATCTTGGGGGACCGATGAGGTAAGTTGACTGCAACATGGAGTATATACTGAGGCTTCGTTGCCAGTTTCAGAAGATGGAGTTATACAGAAACATCAAAACTCGAGGATCGTTGTTTACTGTTGAATGTGTGATGATCTTGTAGTTCAGAATCAGGCACGGATCTTTAAGTTTTAATATCATACAACTATGCTGGTCGTCTAATGAACATAAACATTGCTTGCAAAGAACGATGGGTTACTACATAGGAACATTTATAGCAAATTAAATAAATTATATATTAAAAATGAAAATAACCTAAATATATATGTCTTATTTAATGCAATGTGCTATCGTAACATATTTTAAAATAATTTTGCCTTAATGTTACATAGATTGGCAACTTTTTATTTGTGTATTTTTCAATAAAAACTTTAAAGTGAAGATTTTGTAGTTTAAAGAACAGGATGCCAACCTTTACCATAATCCAGTTAGAATTGTGATTGTTTATTTGAAATGGAATTATCTGTTGGCAGATCTTCACTTTCGTTTTTTGATGCAAGTTTTCTAGCATTACAATGTGTCTATATATATTGATGTTTGTCATCCTGCATATTTTTATGCTACACACTTTGCAAGTAATATATTTCCCATTCACTTCAAAATATTCGCCTCCAAATTCTGTCACAAATTGATGCTTCTTACATCCCTTTTTCTTCGTTATGATGTACTACAGATGCACTATCTTTGCAAATAAGGAGCATACTGACAGGTAGTTAGAAATTATATGTGTGTCGTGGTGAACAGTTATTTCATAGTGTTCTTCTCTGCATAGTCAATTATGTACATGTACCGCTCTTGCAGTTATACACAAGCTTATGTTCCAGCATTCAGTTAACCCCTTACCGAATTCTGGGACAGATATGGCACATGCCAGTTTTACATTCATATAATTTATAATATAAGCATATAATATTTGAAACTGGATACTGGGACAGATATGACACACTGTAGAGAATTGCATTGGACCATATGTGACATCAATTGAGAAAGAAAGAACTACTTAAGTTATTTGAATATTAAACCAGTGTGTGCAAGACTGTCCCATGCGGTAAGGGGTTAACTTGCTTGCACAGTGTCCCCCTCCATCAGTCCTCAAGATGCTATGTCTGCTGATGACTAGGTAGAAACCATTTCTCCACATTGAGAATGGACCCATATGACGAGACTGTCAACAGTGAAAGTCAGGACATAGTTAACAAGCTCTTTGTCTCTGACGATGTGTGTGTGTATCCAGTGCCTAGGCACTTCACTTAATGTGATTCGTTTTCCGAATATTGTGGATAGATGGAGGCCGCCAGGCTTAATGTTCCCGTCCGACAAATGAATCACTATCAACAGTAACATATGCTATAATGACAAATGTGATTTGTTGTTGTTTTTTTTTTTATCTGCCATACAACATGACTCTCACTTTTGTGGGTATTTTTTGACGATTAAAATTATCGTCCTATCTGCGGAAATGTATGGTATGTGTACAGGGTGGAAGGGAACATATTACATTAATTTCAGAGGTAACAGTTCAAGTCAATACGAACAAATTTTCTCAAATAAGTTTTGAGAATATGGAATTTAACATCTTGCAATGCTGCAAAGAGTGACAGTGCTCCGTGAGATCATTGCTCTGTAGTGAAGGAGAGTGTAACTCCAATCATCCACTTCGCAAGACTTGTGAGAGGAGAGTATAAACAAAAACGTCTCATCAGATACGTTTCGACTTGATCTGTTACCTCTGTGAATTAATGTAATACATTTCCTTCCACCCTGTATTTAGTCAACAGTCGAAGACTGGTTGGAATCTCATAAATGACACCAATAAGGAATCACTCGTGAGACAACTAAGCCAGGAGATAATAGGGTAGGGTGGCTAGCTCCTTTCCCCTGCTAGAATAATGTTCAATAATGCTCATGGCTTTGGGTGTCCTCAATTTGCTATACTGGATCTCAAAAATGCTTTTTTGCCTGAGAATCTTCATTAGCATCAATCTTCGTGATGGTTTAGCACTTCAAAAGATAGTCTTTATTCATTATTTGCCCATTTAAGCTTAATGGGCATTAAGATGATGGGCTGAGTGAAATTCTGTGTAGGTGAGCTGTGAAAAGGCATGTCCTGTGAGGAAATGGAATAAGGCCACTGATGCAGTCCTGGGGAAATCTGGGATTATGTGTTTATTCTTCAAAATTCCACTCCATTGCTTATTTTCACACCTGGTTGTGAACTGTCATTCTAATTTTGCTTTCATTGTCCTCTGAGATTTTAAATTGGCTGCTTCGAATGTTGGTAGTTTACAAAATGTTAGTACATTTTTGGCAAGAAAGTCAGCATATTCATCACCATTTAATGCCACAGCGCGACGAAATCATCATAAGAAAATTATTTTTTCTATATTTTGTGTTTTACAGATTACAGATTTTAATTATTCCATTCATTTTTCAGTCTTGATGTGAAGGTTGTACCATACTACTGCTTCGATTGCTGTTTTAGAATCACATAGTAATATTGCCTTATTTGAAAGATTTCACATGATTAAAAAGTCCTTTCAGTGACGTATTTATGATCAATAGTTCATTTGCCTTCAAAGTTTGTTTTGTTGCTAGGTTGATTTAAGATGAAAGTAATATATTATACATTCTCTGCTCCTGTGTTAAATTCTTTATTGAGTAGTAATCTACAGTGAAAATATGGATTTATTCTTCTTGTAAAAAGTTTGTACTGTTTCCAGAAGTACTATTGCAGTGTTGAGAAGCCTGTTTCTTTTTTAAACATTTTGTCTAGCAATTCCATATTGTTCCCTAGTTCTGGTATGTCAAAAGGGTAAATGGGTTGTTCTAATTTTCTTTTTAACTTTTTATCTATGTTAATTCCATACTCTTCATTGAGAGATATGAATTTTTGTGTAAATTCTTCTTCAGTTTTCAAATTCTTTGAGGTTTTGAATAATTAAAGAATATAAAACAAATCTGAAAATTTTTTAGTTATTGCTTGTTATAAGACCCCTGATTTAATTCAATTTGTAAAATTTTAAGAAGAAATTGAAAAGAAAAAAAAAAAAAAAGATTTCTGTACAGATTCAGAAACTGTTTTTATTACTTTCTAAAATTCTGAAGAGTTGACATGCCTCATATCATACTGAATGTCAAAATGATTGTGACAGATATTGGCGATATTTTCTCTTTCATATACATTGAACTTTCATAAAACAAATCTGTATTATACCCATATTTTGAAAACTAACACGGATATAAATATGTATGTTTGGCATTTAACCATAAAACGAAGAATGTATTGATATCAAATATATAAACAATTGTAATATATATATATATATATATATATATATATATATATATATATATATATATATATATATATATATATATTTCAAATATAGTACAATTTCGCTGTTGCTTAGTGAAAACTTAATTAAATACAACAAAGTAGTTTTGAAATTATGCTCTTCTACAATATTTACATATCTTTGTGCTATTTAAAGTAATCAGGATTTTAGAAATCTTCCTATTATTGAAACAATTTTTGTGCACTTAAAACGGGGACATCCCAAGTTTTCTGGGATAAATGGCAACTCTGTATTAAATATTAAGTTGGATATATTTTATGTGACTGCTGCTTGAATTACTATAATCACAACATTGTATCACATACAGAAATTACTGAGGAAATAGTAAAAGAGTATATTTCTATTAATATTTTTATCACAATAGTTATTCATTGTAATAATCGCTGTCAAAGTCGTAGTCATCAAAATTCTCTCTCTTTTTTCAGTGAGTACAGTTTCAGTTGTATATAAGAGATTAACTCAGGTTGCACCCAGGTTCAAGAGCAGAATTGAAAAGTGATTTTCTTCTACACTTTCTGAAAATACAGGCAATCTCAAATAGTAGTACTTTGTTATATATCTTACATCTGTTTTGAGGTAGTTTTGTGCCTTTGTAATAGAGAACCTCAGTTCAAATTGTAAATGACAAAACCCTCAGTATTTACACCTCACATTAAGCTCACCTTCAACATAAAATAAGACATAAAAGTCAAAAAGTCATGATCAGACAATAAAGCAACATCAATCAGCTGACATAAATTCATATTTAAATTAAGAATTAGAATACATATTGTATTAGCTGTTACATAGGATTCAGTATGAATATACTGGTATTATTATTATTATTATTATTATTATTATTATTATTATTATTATTTGTTGTTGCTGTTGTTCACATGAGTGCTGTCTGATGCTATTACCATACTTTGCTAAGTATAGATAATTTCAGTCTTAGTTTTAAACTTGAAAATAATAGTTAGCATGCAGAGCACAGCTTCAACGTGGTGAGATAATTACATGTAACAGAGAGTGATTATTGTTCAGGCCAGGGGTTCTTAATCTCTTTTCATCAAGACCCAAAGTCAACTAGGCAAACAACTGGCGTAATCTACAGGTCCATTTTGTAGTTAAACAGTGCTAATGTAATAATATCGTCGGTGTAAATAGGTGAAGTTGTCATACAGAGTTGTAATATGTTTCATAATGCTTGCTTACTTACTTATTGGCTTTTAAGGAACCCGGAGGTTCATTGCCGCCCTCACATAAGCCCGCCACTGATTCCTATCCTGAGCAAGATTAATCCAGTCTCTACCATCATATCCCACCTCCCTCAAATCCATTTTAATATTATCTTCTCATCTATGTCTCGGCCTCCCCAAAGGTCTTTTTCCCGCCGGCCTCCCAACTAACACTCTATATGCATTTCTGGATTCGCCCATACGTGCTACATGCCCTACCCATCTCAAGCATCTGGATTTAATGTTCCTAATTATGTCAGGTGAAGAATACAATGCATGCAGCTCTGCGTTGTGTAACTTTCTCCATTCTTCTGTAACTTCATCCCTCTTAGCCCAAAATATTTTCCTAAGAATCTTATTCTCAAACACCCTTAATCTCTGTTCCTCTCTCAAAGTGAGAGTCCAAGTTTCACAACCATATAGAACAACCGGTAATATAACTGTTTTATAAATTCTAACTTTCAGATTTTTTGACAGCTAACTAGATGACAAAAACTTCTCAACCGAATAATAACAGGCATTTCCCATATTTATTCTGCGTTTAATTTCCTCCTGAGTGTCATTTATATTTGCTCCAAGATATTTGAATTTTTCCACCTCTTCGAAGGATAAATCTCCAATTTTTATATTTCCATTTCGTACA
>NC_091128.1:74324321-74329321 GCF_040183065.1 Periplaneta americana | reverse complement strand
CAGATTTGGATTACGTATGTAATCCATCCATAATTGTATCCACGTATTTTAATCACATATGTAATCCATTCATAATTGGATTACGTATGTAATCCACACAGATTTTTATTACATATTTAATCCATCCATAATTGGGTTCCACATGTAATCCATTCATAATTGGATTACATATGTAATGCACGTATTTGGATCATATGTAATCCATCCATAAATGGATTACATATGTAATCGACACGGATTAGGATTACGTACGTAATCCATCCATAATTGTATCCACGTATTTGGATCACATATGTAATCCATCCAAATTGGATTACGTATGTAATCCACACAGATTTGGATTAGATATGTAATCCATCCATAATTGGATTCCACATGTAATGCATTCATAATTGGATTACATGTAATCCACGTATTTGGATCATATGTAATCCATCCATAATTGGATTACATATGTAATCCACACAAATTTGGATTACATATGTAATCCATCCATAATTGGTTACACTTGTAATCCACACAGATTCCTGATTAATTTCTTAGACACTCCTGATTCACTCCCGAGTCACTCCTGATTCACTCCGAGTCACTACAGGTTCACTCCTGAGTCAATCCTCATGCACTCACCAGGGACTCTTGATTCACTCAAAAGGCACTCATTAACTCACGAGTCACTCCTGGTTCACCAACGATTAATTCCTTTCACTCCTGAATCACTCTTGGTACACTCGCGATCCACTCCTATTTGACTCCTGGGTCACAGCCTGGTCGATCCTGATTCACACAGGACTATCTCTTGATTCACTCCCGAGTCACTCCTAAAACACTACCAGTACCTCCTGGTACTTCATATTCACACCAGACACTCCTAATACTCTCCCGAGTCACTCCAGAGTCACTCCCGTGTTAATCCTGGTAATCAAGAGTCACTCACGAGTCACACCTGAGTCACTTCTGATTCACTCCGAAGTCACTCCTTATTCACTCAAGAGTCACTCCCGAGTCACTTCTGAGACAGTTATGAGTCATTCCTGAGTCACTCTTGATTCAATCCTCAACAACTCCTGATTCACTGCCGAGTCACATCTGATTCACTCCAGAGTCACTCTTGATTCACACCACATTCACTCTCGCTTCACTCACTATTCACTCTCGAGTCACTACTGATACACTTCTGAGCAACACTCAATTGAATCATTAACTCCCATTCACTCCTGTTTCGCTTCCTAGTCACTCCTAATTCACTCCCGACACACTTCTGATTCAATCCAGAGCCACTCCTGATGCAATCCCGTTCCAGTCCTGACATATTCCCGAGTCACTCCCTATTCACACCCCAGTCACTCCGATACACTACCTACTCACTCCCGAGTCACTCCTTAGTCACACACAATTCACTCCTTATTCACTCCCAGTCACTCTGGTTTCACTTCCGAGTCACTCCTGAGTTACTCTGTGGTCACTCCTGATTCACTCCAGAGTCACTCCTCGTTCAATCCAGTAACTCACGTGCCTCACTTGATTCACTCCCGAGTCGCATTTGGTTCTCTCATGTCACTCTCGATTCACTCACTAGTCACTCCCGAGTCACTCCTTACCCAATCATGTTTAACACCCAATTCACTGCTCATTAACTCTCAGTCACTCTTGTTTCACTTCCGAGTCACTACTAATTCACTCCCGGGTCACTCGAGATTCACTCCCGAGTTACTTCTGATTCACACCAGTCACTCCATAGTCACTCCTGATTCACACCCGAGTTACTCATGATCCACTCCCGAGTCACGCCTGATACATTCCCGAGTCACTTCTGATTAGTGCAAGAGTCACTCCTGGTTCACTCCATAGGCACTCCGTATCACGCCTAATTCACTCAAGAGTCACCCCCGAGTCACTCCTGATTCACTCCAGAACGACTCTTGAATCAATCCATAATTAACTACGGAGACAATCCTGATTCACTCCCGAGTCACTCCTGATTTACTACCGTGGCAGTCCTCATATATTCCAGCGTCGTTCCTGATTCAAACCCCAGTCACTCTCGATTCAGTCACTAGTCACACCTGAGTCACTCCTGATTCACTTCTGGGTCACGCAAATTCAATCATTAACTCCCAGTCACTTCAGTTTAGCTTCCTTGTCACTCCCAATTCACTCCTGATTCATTCCCGACTAACTCCTGATTCACTCCTGATTCAATCCAGAGTCACTCCCTAGACACTACCAATTCACTCCTGATTCACTCACGACTCACTCCTGCCTCACTCCTGATTCAATCCACAGTCACTTGCGAGTCACTCCTGATGCACTCCCGTGCCAGTCCTGATATATTCCCTGGTCACTCCCGAGGAAATCCTTATCCACTTAATTCACTCCTTATTCACTCCCAGTCACTCCGGTTTCAATTCAGAGTCACTCCTGGTAACTCCCGAGTCATTCCTGATTCCCTAAAGTCACTCTCGAGTCACTCATGATTCACTCCAGTCACTCCTGACTCACTCGCGAGTCACTCCCGAGTCACACCTGATTCACGAACCAGTCACTCCGGAGTCTCTGCAAATTCACTCCTTATTCACTCCCAGTCACTCCTGATTAACTTTCAAGACACTCATAATTCCTCCACTGATTAACTTCAAAATTTTTCAAAACAGGGGAATTTCAAAATTTCCAAAAATTTTTGAAAATTTTTAAGTTAAAAAAATACAAAACATTTCAAAATAGAAAAGTTGAAAAATATATCAAAATTTTCATAATTTATCAAAATTAAAAAATTCAAAATCCCAAAATTTTTCAAACTAAAAAAAATTTTTAAATTTCAAATATTCAAAATTTTCGAAATTCAAAAATAAATTAAAAATCTGAGATTTCCGATAGTCAAAAATTTTTAAAAGATCCAAAATTCGCCCCCAAAAGATTTCAAATTTGAAAAAAATTCAAAATTCAAAAAAATATGAGAATATAAGAAAAATTCACAATTTTTCGAATTAAAAAAAAATAAAAATTTTCAAATTTAAAAAAAAATTCAAAATTTTCAAAAAATTTACACATCGAAAATTTTTTTTTAATTTTTCAAAATTCGAAAAAATTGAATATTTTTCAAAATTAGAAGAATTCAATATATTCAACAAATTTCAAAATTTAAAAAAATCAGAAAAATTTCAAAATTCAGAATATTGCAAAGAATTTCAAAATCTTTTTTAAATTCAGAAAAATTAAAAATTTTAAAAAATATTCATTAAAAGAAATTTAAAAATTTCTTCAATATTAAAAAAAAATTTCAAAATTTTCCTAAATATCAAAATTTTCAAAATTTATTTTTCAAAACAATTTCAAAATTTTTCAATATTAAAAAAAAATACAGAATTTTTTAAACTTCAGAAAACTTCAAAAGTATCAGATTTTTTAAATTTTTTGAAAATTTTGCAATTCAAATTTTTGAAATTATTGAATTTATAAAAATTTTGAAATATAATTTAATTATGAAAATTTTTCAAAATTTCGAATATCTGAAAATTTTGAATTTTTTTATAAAAAAATTCTTTTTATATTTTTATATTTTTTTGGATATTGATTTTTTTTTAATTTTGTGAATAAAATTAAAAACTTTTGTTAGTTTTTTCAATTTTGAAAATTTTAAAATTTTTTTTCCGAATTTAGGATATTTTGAAAATTTTCACATTCGAAAATGTTAAAATTTCGAAATTTTTTTGAATTTCGAAAATTTTCAACATTATTTGAAATTTCGAATAATTTTTTAATTTGAAAAATTTTCGGTTTTTTTCAATTTTTTTTTCAATTTTGAAAGTTTAGGAAAATTTTGATGTTTTTTCACTTCTCGAAATTTGAAATGTAAATTTTTCTAATTTTGAAAAATTTTGAAAATTTTGAAATTGATTTATTTTTTAAAATTTTGAAGTAAATCAACGAATGTATTACGAGTGACTCCTAACTGTGTAAGGAGTTGCGGAGTGAATAAGGAGTGAATTGGGCGCTATCCAGGAGTGACTCATGAGTGACTATTGAGTGAATCTGGAGTAACAAGGGAATATATCAGGACTGGCACGCCTGTGAATCAGGAGTGACTCGGGATTGAATCAGGATTGACTCGGAAGTGAATTAAGAGTGATTCGGGAGTCGCTTTGGAGTGAAGCAAGAGTGACTGGGGAGTGACTCTTGAGTGAACTAGGAGTGATTCGGGAGTGACTCCGGTGTTAATTGGGAGTGACTGAGGAGTGAATCGGGAGTGACTTGGGAGTGACTTTGGAGTGAATCAGGAGTAACTCGAGAGTGAATCACGACTGACTCGGAAGTGACACAAGAGTGACTGGGAGTTAATGAGCAGTGAATTGGGTGTTAAACATAAGTGGTTAAGGAGTGACTCGCGAGTGACTAGTGAGTGAATCGAGAGTGACAGGAGTGAACCAAGTTTGACTCGGAAGTGAATCAGTAATGAATCGGGAGTTAATTAGGAGTGACTCAGGAGTGAAACAGGAGTATCGCAGGAGTGAAATAGGAGTGGCTTATGAGTGAATCAGGAGTGAATCAGGAGTTGCTGAGGAGTGAATCAGGAGTGGCTGAGGAGGGACTCAGGAGTGGCTGAGGAGGGACTCAGGAGTGAATCGAGACTAACTCAGGAGTGAATCACGAATTACTCGGGAGTGAATCAGAAGTGACTCTTGAGTGAAACAGGAGTGACTCGGGTGTGACTCTTGAGTGTACCAGGTGTAACACGGGAGTGACTTGAGTGAATCAGGAGTGACTGGACTGACTGGGCATTGTATCAGTTTCTCGGGAGTGAATAAAGAGTGACTGGAAATGTACCAAATGTTACTGGGTAATGTTTCGGTAGTGCATCACGAGTGAATTGTCTGTTACCCATGAGTGGATCAGCAATGACTCGGGTGTGACAAATGAGTGAGTCGAGAGTTAATGGGTTGTGAATCAAAAGTGACTAGGGAGTGAATCAAGAGTGACACAGGAGTGAAACAGGAGTGATTCTG
>NC_091128.1:74314321-74319321 GCF_040183065.1 Periplaneta americana | reverse complement strand
AGTCACTCCCGAGTCACTTCTGAGACAGTTATGAGTCATTCCTGAGTCACTCTTGATTCAATCCTCAACAACTCCTGATTCACTGCCGAGTCACATCTGATTCACTCCAGAGTCACTCTTGATTCACACCACATTCACTCTCGCTTCACTCACTATTCACTCTCGAGTCACTACTGATACACTTCTGAGCAACACTCAATTGAATCATTAACTCCCATTCACTCCTGTTTCGCTTCCTAGTCACTCCTAATTCACTCCCGACACACTTCTGATTCAATCCAGAGCCACTCCTGATGCAATCCCGTTCCAGTCCTGACATATTCCCGAGTCACTCCCTATTCACACCCCAGTCACTCCCGATACACTACCTACTCACTCCCGAGTCACTCCTTAGTCACACACAATTCACTCCTTATTCACTCCCAGTCACTCTGGTTTCACTTCCGAGTCACTCCTGAGTTACTCTGTGGTCACTCCTGATTCACTCCAGAGTCACTCCTCGTTCAATCCAGTAACTCACGTGCCTCACTTGATTCACTCCCGAGTCGCATTTGGTTCTCTCATGTCACTCTCGATTCACTCACTAGTCACTCCCGAGTCACTCCTTACCCAATCATGTTTAACACCCAATTCACTGCTCATTAACTCTCAGTCACTCTTGTTTCACTTCCGAGTCACTACTAATTCACTCCCGGGTCACTCGAGATTCACTCCCGAGTTACTTCTGATTCACACCAGTCACTCCATAGTCACTCCTGATTCACACCCGAGTTACTCATGATCCACTCCCGAGTCACGCCTGATACATTCCCGAGTCACTTCTGATTAGTGCAAGAGTCACTCCTGGTTCACTCCATAGGCACTCCGTATCACGCCTAATTCACTCAAGAGTCACCCCCGAGTCACTCCTGATTCACTCCAGAACGACTCTTGAATCAATCCATAATTAACTACGGAGACAATCCTGATTCACTCCCGAGTCACTCCTGATTTACTACCGTGGCAGTCCTCATATATTCCAGCGTCGTTCCTGATTCAAACCCCAGTCACTCTCGATTCAGTCACTAGTCACACCTGAGTCACTCCTGATTCACTTCTGGGTCACGCAAATTCAATCATTAACTCCCAGTCACTTCAGTTTAGCTTCCTTGTCACTCCCAATTCACTCCTGATTCATTCCCGACTAACTCCTGATTCACTCCTGATTCAATCCAGAGTCACTCCCTAGACACTACCAATTCACTCCTGATTCACTCACGACTCACTCCTGCCTCACTCCTGATTCAATCCACAGTCACTTGCGAGTCACTCCTGATGCACTCCCGTGCCAGTCCTGATATATTCCCTGGTCACTCCCGAGGAAATCCTTATCCACTTAATTCACTCCTTATTCACTCCCAGTCACTCCGGTTTCAATTCAGAGTCACTCCTGGTAACTCCCGAGTCATTCCTGATTCCCTAAAGTCACTCTCGAGTCACTCATGATTCACTCCAGTCACTCCTGACTCACTCGCGAGTCACTCCCGAGTCACACCTGATTCACGAACCAGTCACTCCGGAGTCTCTGCAAATTCACTCCTTATTCACTCCCAGTCACTCCTGATTAACTTTCAAGACACTCATAATTCCTCCACTGATTAACTTCAAAATTTTTCAAAACAGGGGAATTTCAAAATTTCCAAAAATTTTTGAAAATTTTTAAGTTAAAAAAATACAAAACATTTCAAAATAGAAAAGTTGAAAAATATATCAAAATTTTCATAATTTATCAAAATTAAAAAATTCAAAATCCCAAAATTTTTAAACTAAAAAAAATTTTTAAATTTCAAATATTCAAAATTTTCGAAATTCAAAAATAAATTAAAAATCTGAGATTTCCGATAGTCAAAAATTTTTTAAAGATCCAAAATTCGCCCCCAAAAGATTTCAAATTTGAAAAAAATTCAAAATTCAAAAAAATATGAGAATATAAGAAAAATTCACAATTTTTCGAATTAAAAAAAAATAAAAATTTTCAAATTTAAAAAAAAATTCAAAATTTTCAAAAAATTTTCACAATCCAAAATTTTTTTTTAATTTTTCAAAATTCGAAAAAATTGAATATTTTTCAAAATTAGAAGAATTCAATATATTCAACAAATTTCAAATTTTAAAAAAATCAGAAAAATTTCAAAATTCAGAATATTGCAAAGAATTTCAAAATCTTTTTTAAATTCAGAAAAATTAAAAATTTTAAAAAATATTCATTAAAAGAAATTTAAAAATTTCTTCAATATTAAAAAAAAATTTCAAAATTTTCCTAAATAGCAAAATTTTCAAAATTTATTTTTCAAAACAATTTCAAAATTTTTCAATATTAAAAAAAAATACAGAATTTTTTTAACTTCAGAAAACTTCAAAAGTATCAGATTTTTTAAATTTTTTGAAAATTTTGCAATTCAAATTTTTGAAATTATTGAATTTATAAAAATTTTGAAATATAATTAATTTTGAAAATTTTTCAAAATTTCGAATATCTGAAAATTTTGAATTTTTTTATAAAAAAATTCTTTTTATATTTTTATATTTTTTTGGATATTGATTTTTTTTTAATTTTGTGAATAAAATTAAAAACTTTTGTTAGTTTTTTCAATTTTGAAAATTTTAAAATTTTTTTTCCGAATTTAGGATATTTTGAAAATTTTTCACATTCGAAAATGTTAAAATTTCGAAATTTTTTTGAATTTCGAAAATTTTGAACATTATTTGAAATTTCGAATAATTTTTTAATTTGAAAAATTTTCGGTTTTTTTCAATTTTTTTTTCAATTTTGAAAGTTTAGGAAAATCTTGATGTTTTTTCACTTTTCGAAATTTGAAATGTAAATTTTTCTAATTTTGAAAAATTTTGAAAATTTTGAAATTGATTTATTTTTTAAAATTTTGAAGTAAATCAACGAATGTATTACGAGTGACTCCTAACTGTGTAAGGAGTTGCGGAGTGAATAAGGAGTGAATTGGGCGCTATCCGGAGTGACTCATGAGTGACTATTGAGTGAATCGAGAGTGACTGGGGTGTGAATCTGGAGTAACAAGGGAATATATCAGGACTGGCACGCCTGTGAATCAGGAGTGACTCGGGATTGAATCAGGATTGACTCGGAAGTGAATTAAGAGTGATTCGGGAGTCGCTTTGGAGTGAAGCAAGAGTGACTGGGGAGTGACTCTTGAGTGAACTAGGAGTGATTCGGGAGTGACTCCGGTGTTAATTGGGAGTGACTGAGGAGTGAATCAGGAGTGAATCGGGAGTGACTTGGGAGTGACTTTGGAGTGAATCAGGAGTAACTCGAGAGTGAATCACGACTGACTCGGAAGTGACACAAGAGTGACTGGGAGTTAATGAGCAGTGAATTGGGTGTTAAACATAAGTGGTTAAGGAGTGACTCGCGAGTGACTAGTGAGTGAATGGAGACCGACAGGAGTGAACAAAGGGCGACTCGGTTGTGAATCAGGAGTGATTCTGGAGTGAATTACGAGTGATTTGGGAGTGACTCGTGTGTTAGTTGGGAGTGGCTCGGGAGTGTGTCAGGAGTGACTCGGGAGTGACTGTTGTGAATCAGGAGTAACTCGTGTGTGAATCACGAATGACTCGGAAGTGACACAAGAGTGACTGGGAGTTAATGAACAGTGAATTGGGTGTTAAACATGAGTGTGTAAGGAGTGACTCGGGAGTGACTAGTGAGTGAATCGAGAGTGACAGGAGTGAACCAACTTTGACTCGGAAGTGAATCAGTAATGAATCGGGAGTTAATTAGGAGTGACTCAGGAGTGAAACAGGAGTATCGCAGGAGTGAAATAGGAGTGGCTTATGAGTGAATCAGGAGTGAATCAGGAGTTGCTGAGGAGTGAATCAGGAGTGGCTGAGGAGGGACTCAGGAGTGAATCGAGACTAACTCAGGAGTGAATCACGAATTACTCGGGAGTGAATCAGAAGTGACTCTTGAGTGAAACAGGAGTGACTCGGGTGTGACTCTTGAGTGTACCAGGTGTAACACGGGAGTGACTTGAGTGAATCAGGAGTGACTGGACTGACTGGGCATTGTATCAGTTTCTCGGGAGTGAATAAAGAGTGACTGGAAATGTACCAAATGTTACTGGGTAATGTTTCGGTAGTGCATCACGAGTGAATTGTCTGTTACCCATGAGTGGATCAGCAATGACTCGGGTGTGACAAATGAGTGAGTCGAGAGTTAATGGGTTGTGAATCAAAAGTGACTAGGGAGTGAATCAAGAGTGACACAGGAGTGAAACAGGAGTGATTCTGGAGTGAGTCAGGAGTGAAAGAGGAATGATTCAGGAGTGACCAGGAGAGAATCGAGAGTGACTTTCGTTAACAGGAGTGACTAGGTAGTGACTTGGTGTACCAGGAGTAACATGGGAGTGACTTGAGTGAATCAGGAATGACTCTGGATTGACTCGGGAGAGAATAAGGTGTTACTGGGGAATTTACCAGGAGTGTCTCGGGATTGACTCAGGAGCAAATCGTGTCTGAATCAGGAGTGACCAGGCTGAGACCCGGGAGTCAGTTAGTAGTAATCGGGAGTGAACCAAGAGTGATTCGTGAGTAAATCAGGAGTTAATCGGTAGTGAACCAGGCGTGACTCTGGAGTGAATGAGGAGTGCCTTATGAGTGATTCAAGTGACTGTGGAGTGCATGGGGATTGACTCGGGAGTGAATCAGGAGTGAATTGGGAGTGAATCAGGAGTGTCTAAGAAATTAATCAGGAATCTGTGTGGATTACAAGTGTAACCAATTATGGATGGATTACATATGTAATCCAAATTTGTGTGGATTACATATGTAATCCAATTATGGATGGATTACATATGATCCAAATACGTGAATTACATATGTAATCCAATTATGAATGGATTACATGTGGAATCCAATTATGGATGGATTACATATGTAATCCAAATCTGTGTGGATTACATACGTAATCCAATTATGGATGGTTTACT
>NC_091128.1:74304321-74306821 GCF_040183065.1 Periplaneta americana | reverse complement strand
CAAGAGTCACACCTGAGTCACTTCTGATTCACTCCTAAGTCACTTCTTATTCACTCAAGAGTCACTCCCGAGTCACTTCTGATTAACACCAAATTCACACCTGATTCACTCAAGAGTCACTCCCGAATCACTTCTTAGACACTTATGAGTCATTCCTGAGTCACTCTTGATTCACTCTTCAACAACTCCTGATTCACTGCCGAGTCACATCTGATTCACTCCATAGTCACTCTTGATTCACACCATATTCACTCTCGCTTCACTCACTATTCACTCTCGAGTCACTACTGATACACTTCTGAGCAACACTCAATTGAATCATTAACTCCCATTCACTCCTGTTTCGCTTCCTAGTCACTCCTAATTCACTCCCGACACACTTCTGATTCAATCCAGAGCCAATCCTGATGCAATCCCGTTCCAGTCCTGATATATTCCCGAGACACTCCCGATTCACACCCCAGTCAGTCTCGATACACTACCTACTCACTCCCGAGTCACTCCTTAGTCACACACAATTCACTCCTTATTCACTCCCAGTCATTATGGTTTCACTTCCGAGTCACTCCTGAGTTACTCTGTGGTCACTCCTGATTCACTCCAGAGTCACTCCTCGTTCAATCCAGTAACTCACGTGCCTCACTTGATTCACTCCCGAGTCGCATTTGGTTCTCTCATGTCACTCTCGATTCACTCACTAGTCACTCCCGAGTCACTCCTTAACCAATCATGTTTAACACCCAATTCACTGCTCATTAACTCTCAGTCACTCTTGTTTCACTTCCGAGTCACTACTAATTCACTCCCGGGTCACTCGAGATTCACTCCCGAGTTACTTCTGATTCACACCAGTCACTCCATAGTCACTCCTGATTCACACCCGAGATACTCATGATCCACTCCCGAGTCACGCCTGATACATTCCCGAGTCACTTCTGATTAATGCAAGAGTCACTCCTGGTTCACTCCATAGGCACTCCGTATCACGCCTAATTCACTCAAGAGTCACACCCGAGTCACTCCTGATTCACTCCAGAACGACTCTTGAATCAATCAATAATTAACTACGGAGACAATCCTGATTAACTCCCGAGTCACTCCTGATTTACTACCGTGGCAGTCATATATTCCAGCGTCGTTCCTGATTCACACCCCAGTCACTCTCGATTCACTCACTAGTCACACCTGAGTAACTCCTGATTCACTTCTGGGTCACGCAAATTCAATGATTAACTCCCAGTCACTCCAGTTTCGCTTCCTTGTCACTCCCAATTCACTCCTAATTCACTCTCGACTCTCTCCTGAGTCACTCCTGATTCAATCCAGAGTCACTCCGTAGACACTACCAATTCACTCCTGATTCACTCCCGACTCAATCCTGATTCACTCCCGAGTAACTCCTGATGCACTCCTGTGCCAGTCCTGATATATTCCCTAGTCACTCCCGAGGAAATTCTTACCCACTTAATTCACTCCTTATTCACTTCCTGTCACTCCGGTTTCATTTCAGAGTCACTCCTGGTAACTCCCGAGTCACTCCTGATTCCCTAAAGTCACTCTCGAGTCACTCATGATTTACTCCAATCACTCCTGACTCACTCGCGAGTCACTCCCGAGTTACTCCTGATTCACAAACCAGTCACTCCGGAGTCTGCAAATTCACTCCTTATTCACTCCCAGTCACTCCTGATTAACTTACAAGACACTCATAATTCCTCCACTGATTTACTTCAAAATTTTTCAAAACAGGGGAATTTCAAAATTTCCAAAAATTTTTGAAAATTTTTAAGTTAAAAAAATACAAAATATTTCAAAATAAAAAAGTTGAAAAATATATCAAAATTTTCATAATTTAACAAAATTAAAAAATTCAAAATCCCAAAATTATTCAAACTAAAAAAAATTTTCGAAATTCAAAAATGAATTAAAAATTTGAGATTTCCGATTTTTAAAAGATCCAAAATTCGCCCCCAAAAGATTTCAAATTTGAAAAAAATTCAAAATTCAAAAAAATATGAGAAAAAAAATTCACAATTTTTCGAATTAAAAAAAAATAAAAATTTTTGAAATTTAAAAAAAAATTCAAAATTTTCAAAAAATTTTCACAATCCAAAATTATATTTTAATTTTTCAAAATTCGAAAAAATTGAATATTTTTCAAAATTAGAAGAATTCAAAATATTCAACAATCTTCAAAATTTAAAAAAATCAGAAAAATTTCAAAATTCAGAATATTGCAAAGAATTTCAAAATCTTTTTTAAATTCAGAAAAATTAAATATTTTAAAAAAATTTTCATTAAAAGAAATTTAAAAATTTCTTCAATATTAAAAAAGAATTTCAAAATTTCCTAAATAGCAAAATTTTCAAAATTTATTTTTCAAAAGAATTTCAAAATTTTTCAATATTCAAAAAAAATACAAAATTTTTTAAACTTCAGAAAACTTCAAAATTATCAGATTTTTTAAATTTTTTGAAAATTTTGCAATTCAATTTTTTGA
>NC_091128.1:74286821-74299321 GCF_040183065.1 Periplaneta americana | reverse complement strand
GCCTTAGCGATATCCATTGCAGGAGATGCAATGAGCATGAAACGTAACCCCACGTGCTAGGTTTCTCCCCTCAGGGCGAATTACTGCGAATTGACAGACATAACACAGTCCGCACAATAATTGCTAACAGATTAAGGGAACATTGTGAAT
Source organism: Periplaneta americana (assembly GCF_040183065.1). Taxonomy (NCBI): domain Eukaryota; kingdom Metazoa; phylum Arthropoda; class Insecta; order Blattodea; family Blattidae; genus Periplaneta; species Periplaneta americana. Next base: position 74,299,171 of record NC_091128.1, on the reverse strand, counting down.
ACGAGGTATATGAGGAAGTTCAATGTCTTTCTACAGAAGGATCTACACGGCGTGCTGACATCATAATAATTGACCGAGATAAAAAAAAACTGGTCTCATTCTCGACTCCACTGTAAGGTTCGAAATTAATGAAGATCAGCCAAAGCAGGTACATGAAAAGAAACGCGTTATTTACCTTCCATGCTGTGATGATCTCAATCATAAATATAATATTCAAGATTGGAATGTCATTGGACTTACGTTTGGTGCGCGAGGAACAATTCCCAAAATTACATTGGAGATCCTCAGAAAATTAAATGTTCCTGATAAGATTCTTCAGACAATTGCATCAGCCATTTTAAAATATTCATTGAACATTATCAATCACCATCTCTATTCATCTTTATAATATCCAATGTATATTATTTATTTTCAATAAATTTTTATCGTTTTGATAGTTACCAAATCTTGTCGCAGAATATTCTTTTTTAAAATTTCATTATGTATTTTTTTGACATTAATTTACATTTTCTATTTTGTTCATTTGAATTGATTAGGATGCCGATATTTTAAATTCAAGATTTGGATGGCTATCATTTCTCTCTCTCTTTCACTAATAAAATGTAAAGCGCCCAATGGGCAAAAGTCCATATGACTCTAGTCTAGAAGATTGTTGAGATATACACTGGATCCACGTATTTGGATCACATATGTAATCTATCCATAATTGGATTACGTATGTAATCCACACAGATTTGGATTACGTATGTAATCCATCCATAATTGGATTACACATGCAATCCATCCATAATTGGAAAACACATGTAATCCACACAGATTTGGATTACATATGTACACCACTCTAAAAACATACTCCTACAGAGAAAAAAGTCAGTTACATCCAAACACTCCAGATAACGGCTGAACTGTAACACGAAAGGATGTGGCAACTTATACAGCAGTGGATTACATTTGTCTTTCACTGAGAGTCCGATTACGTATATGATCCATATACTCTCACTTTCCCCCTCTACTGTATTTCTGTTATAACACAGTAGGCATGATCAGTAATCCAAGTTCCAGTTTTAGCACACAAGCTATGTTCAGTAGTCGAAGTTCCAGTTTTAAGAAATTAAATAAATCCAAATAAATCAAATTAAAATAAATACAGTATATTAAGATAAATTAAATTAAAGTAAAACATAAAATATAATCAATTAAATTAAATTAAAAAGAATGAAATTAAATTGAAAGAGAGAGAAATAAATCGTCCGGCCTTGATGAAGGATGACCACGATCCGGAAATTAATAGCAACTAAATAAATTCACTCCCCATTCACTCTCGATTCACTACCCGTTCACTCTCGAATAACTCAGGATTTATTCACGATTCACTACACCAGTCACGCCGTTTCACTCCCGAGCCGCTATAGATTTCCGATTTACTCCCATGTAACTCCCCATTCCAACTCGATTAACTCTTGGTTCACTCCCGACTCGTTCCCGGCTCGTTTCCGAGTCACTCCCGAGGCATATGGGTCGCACAAGATTCACTCCTAATTCACACAGAAGTCAATCTCCATTTATTCCCGAGTCGCTCCCGAATCACTCTCGGTCCACTTCCGTGTCACTTCCCATTCACTCTCGAGTCACTCCATGTAACAAACTCCCTAGTCATTTCAGAATCACTCCATACCCTTGATTCATTCCCGAGTAACTCCCAAATCACTCGAGTCATTCCCTAATAACTCCTGATTCAAATCCGAGTCAATCCTGAATCACTTCCAAGACGCTCCTGATTCACTCTCGGGTCACTCCTGATTCACTCCCGAGTCACTACTGGTTCACTCCAGAGTCAATCCTCATGCACTCCCCAGGACTCTTGATTCACTCAAAAGGCACTCATTCACTCACGAGTCACTCCTGGTTCACCAACGATTAATTCCTTTCACTCCCGAATCACTCTTGGTACACTCGCGATCCACACCTAATTGACTCCTGGGTCACAGCCTGGTCAATCCTGATTCACACAGGACTATCTCTTGATTCACTCCCGAGTCACTCCTGAAACACTACCCAGTACCTCCTGGTACTTATATTCACACCAGACACTCCTAATACTCTCCCGAGTCACTCCAGAGTCACTCCCGTGTTAATCCTGGTAATCAAGAGTCACTCACGAGTCACACCTGAGTCACTTCTGATTCACTCCTAAGTCACTTCTTATTCACTCAAGAGTCACTCCCGAGTCACTTCTGATTAACACCAAATTCACACCTGATTCACTCAAGAGTCACTCCCGAATCACTTCTGAGACACTTATGAGTCATTCCTGAGTCACTCTTGATTCACTCCTCAACAACTCCTGATTCACTGCCGAGTCACATCTGATTCACTCCAGAGTCACTCTTGATTCACACCACATTCACTCTCGATTCACTCACTATTCACTCTCGAGTCACTACTGATCCACTCATGAGCAACACTCAATTGAATCATTAACTCCCATTCACTCCTGTTTCGCTTCCTAGTCACTCCTAATTCACTCCCGACTCACTTCTGATTCAATCCAGAGCCACTCCTGATGCAATCCCGTTCCAGTCCTGACATATTCCCGAGTCACTCCCGATTCACACCTCAGCCACTCTCGATACACTACCTACTCACTCCCGAGTCACTCCTTAGTCACATACAATTCACTCCTTATTCACTCCCAGTCACTATGGTTTCACTTCCGAGTCACTCCTGAGTTGCTCTAGAGTCACTCCTGATTTACTCCAGAGTCACTCCTCATTCAATCCAGTAACTCACGTGCCATACTTGATTCACTCCCGAGTCGCATTTGTTCACTCATGTCAATCTCGATTCACTCACTAGTTACTCCCGAGTCACTCCTTACCCAATCATGTTTAACACCCAATTCACTGCTCATTAACTCTCAGTCACTCTTGTTTCACTTCCGAGTCACTACTAATTCACTCCCGGGTCACTCGAGATTCACTCCCGAGTTACTTCTGATTCACACCATTGTCACTCCATAGTCACTCCTGATTCACACCCGAGATACTCATGATCCACTCCCGAGTCACTCCTGATACATTCCCGAATCACTTCTGATTAATGCAAGAGTCACTCCTGGTTCACTCCATAGGCACTCCGTATCACTCCTAATTCACTCTAGAGTCACCTCCGAGTCACTCCTGATTCACTCCAGAACGACTCTTGAATCAATCCATAATTATTTACGGAGACAATCCTGATTCACTCCCGAGTCACTCCTGATTTACTACCGTGGCAGTCCTCATACATACCCGTGTCGCTCCTGATTCACACCCCAGTCACTCTCGATTCACTCACTGGTTACACCTGAGTCACTTCTGATTCTCTTCTGGGTCACGCAAATTCAATGATTAACTCCCAGTCACTCCAGTTTCGCTTCCTTGTCACTCCCAATTCACTCCTGATTCACTCCCGACTCATTCCTGATTCAATCCAGAGTCACTCCCTAGTCACTACCAATTCACTCCTGATTCACTCCCGACTCACTGCTGCCTCACTCCTGATTCAATTCAGAGTCACTCCCGAGTCACTCCTGATGCACTCCCGTGCCAGTCCTGATATATTCCCTAGTCACTCCCGAGGAAATCCTTATCCACATAATTCACTCCTTATTCACTCCCAGTCACTCCGGTTTCACTTCAGTGTCACTCCTGGTAAACTTCCGAGTCACTCCTGATTCCCTAAAGTCACACTCGAGCCACTCATGATTCACTCCAGAGCCACTCCTGATTATCTTCCGAATCACTCATAATTCACTCCCGATTCATCCCTGACTCACTCGCGAGTCACTCCCGTGTCACTCCTGATTCACACACCAGTCACTCCGGAGTTTCTGCAAATTCACTCCTTATTCACTCCCAGTCACTCCTGATTCACTTACAAGACACTCATAATTCCTCCACTGATTTACTTCAAAATTTTTCAAACCAAGGGAATTTCAAAATTTCCAAAAATTTTGAAAATTTTTAAGTTAAAAAAATTCAAAACATTTAAAAATAAAAAAGTTGAAAAATTTATCAAAATTTTCATAATTTATCAAAATTAAAAAAATTCAAAATCCCAAAATTTTTCAAACTAGAAAAAATTTCAAAATTTCAAACACTCAAAATTTTCGAAATTCAAAACTAAATTTAAAATTTCAGATTTCAGAAAGTCAAAATTTTTAAATGTCCAAAATTCCCCCCAAAAAGATATCAAAATTGAAAGAATTCAAAATTTAAAAAAATGTGAAAATATAAAAAAATTTACAATTTTTCGAATAAAAAAAATAAAAATTTTCAAATTTCAAAAAAAATTCAAAATTTTCAAAAATTTTCACAATCCAAAATTTTTTTTTAATTTTTCAAAATTCGAAAAACTTGAATATTTTTCAAAATTAGAAGAATTCAAAATATTCAACAATTTTCAAAATTAAAAAAATCAGAAAAATTTCAAAATTCAGAATATTCCAAAGAATTTCAAAATCTTTTTTAAATTCAGAAAAAATAAAAATTTTCAAAAAATTTTATTAAAAGAAATTTAAAAATTTCTTCAATATTAAAAAAAGAATTTCAAAATTTTCCTAAATAGCAAAATTTTCAAAATTTATTTTTCAAAACAATTTAAAAATTTTTCAATATTCAAAAAAATTTCAGAATTTTTTAAACTTCAAAAAACTTCAAAATTATCAGATTTTTTAAATTTTTTGAAAATTTTGCAATTCAAATTTTGAAATTTTTTAATTTAAAAAAATTTTGAAATATAATTTTGAAAATTTTTCAAAATTTCGAATAACTGAAAATTTTGAATTTTTTTATAAAAAATTCTTTTTATATTTTTTTGAATTTTGATTTTTTTAAATTTTGTGAATAAAATTAAAAACTTTTGTTAATTTTTCAATTTTGAAAATTTTGAATTTATTTTCCGAATTTTGGGTATTTTGAAAATTTTTGACATTCGAAAATGTTAAAATTTCGAAATGATTTGAATTTTGAAAATTTTGAACATTATTTGAAATTTCGAATAATTTTTTTAATTTGAAAAATTTTGGGAATTTTTTCAAATTTTTTTCAATTTTAAAAGGTTAGGAAAATTTTGATATTTTTTCACTTTTCGAAATTTGAAATGTCAATTTTTTTAATTTTGAAAAATTTTGAAAATTTTGGAAATTTTGAAATAGATTTATTTTTTAAAATTTTGAAGTAAATCAGCGAATGAATTAGGAGTGACTCCTAAGTGTGTAAGGAGTGACGGAGTGAATTGTGCGCGATCCATGAGTGACTTAGGAGTGACAATTGAGTGAATCGAGAGTGACAGGGGTGTGAATCTGGAGTAACACGGGAATATATCAGTACTGGCACGCTTGTGAATCAGGAGTGACTCGGGATTGAATCAGGATTGACTCGGAAGTGAATTAAGAGTGTTTCAGGAGTCGCTTTGGAGTGAAGCAAGAGTGACTGGGGAGTGACTCTTGAGTGAATTAGGAGTGATTCGGGAGTGACTCCGGTGTTAATTGGGAGTGACTGAGAAGTGAATCAGGAGTGAATCGGGAGTGACTTGGGAGTGAATCAGGAGTAACTCGAGAGTGAATCACGACTGACTCGGAAGTGACACAAGAGTGACTGGGAGTTAATGAGCAGTGAATTGGGTGTTAAACATAAGTGGGTAGGGATTGACTCGGGAGTGACTAGTGAGTGAATCAAGAGTGACAGGAGTGAACCAAGGGCGACTCGGCAGTGAATCAGGAGTGACTCTGGAGTGAATTAGGAGTGATTCGGGAGTGACTCGTATGTTAATTGGGAATGGCTCGGGAGTGAATCAGGAGTGACTCGGGAGTGAATCACGAATGACTCGGAAATGACACAAGAGTGACTGGGAGTTAATGAGCAGTGAATTGGGTCTTAAACATGAGTGTGTAAGGAGTGACTCGGGAGTGACTAGTGAGTGAATCGAGAGTGACAGGAGTGAACCAAGAGCGACTCGGAAGTGAATCAGTAGTGAATCGGGAGTGAATTAGGAGTGACTCAAGAGTGAAATAAGCGTGGCTGAGGAGTGAATCAGGAGTGACTGAGGAGTGAATCAGGAGTGAATCAGAAGTGACTCTTGAGTGAAACAGGAATGACTCGGGAGTGAATCGGGAGTGACTCTTGAGTTTACCAGGGGTAACACGGGATTGACTTGAGTGAATCAGGAGTGACTGGACTGACTGGGCAGTGTATCAGTTTCTCGGGAGTGAATAAAGAGTGACTGGAAATGTACCAAATGTTACTGGGTAATGTTTCGGGTTGTGCGTCACGAGTGAATTGTCTGTTACCCATGAGTGGATCAGCAGTGACTCGGGTGTGACTAATGAGTGAGTCGAGAGTGAATGGGTTGTGAATCAAAAGTGACTAGGGAGTGAATCAAGAGTGACACAGGAGTGAAACAGGAGTGATTCTGGAGTGAGTCAGGAGTGAAAGAGGAATGATTCAGGAGTGACCAGGAGAGAATCGAGAGTGACTTTCGTTAACAGGAGTGACTAGGTAGTGACTTGATGTACCAGGAGTAACATGGGAGTGACTTGAGTGAATCAGCAATGACTCTGGAGTGACTCGGGAGAGAATAAGGTGTTACTGGGGAATTTACCAGGAGTGTCTCGGGATTGACTCAGGAGCAAATCGTGTCTGAATCAGGAGTGACCAGGCTGAGACCCGGGAGTCAGTTAGTAGTAATCGGGAGTGAACCAAGAGTGATTCGTGAGTGAATCAGGAGTTAATCGGTAGTGAACCAGGCGTGACTCTGGAGTGAATGAGGAGTGCCTTATGAGTGATTCAAGTCACTGGGGAGTGCATGAGGATTGACTCGGGAGTGAATCAGGAGTGTCTAAGGAATTAATCAGGAATCTGGATGGATTACATATGTAATCCAATTATGGATGGATTACATATGATCCAAATACGTGGAATCCGATTATGGATGGATTACATATGTAATCCAAATCTGTGTGGATTACATACGTAATCCAATTATGGATGGATTACATATGTGATCCAAATACGTGGATCCAATTATGGATGGATTACGTACGTAATCCAAATCTGTGTGGAATACATATGTAATCCAATTATGGATGGATTACATATGATCCAAATACGTGGATTCCATATGTAATCCAATTATGGATGGATTACATGTGGAATCCAATTATGGATGGATTACATGTGGAATCCAATTATGGATGGATTACATATGTAATCCAAATCTGTGTGGATTACATACGTAATCCAATTATGGATGGATTACATATGTGATCCAAATACGTGGATCAAATTATGGATGGATTATGTATGTAATCCAATTCTGTGTGGAATACATGTATAATCTTTCTATCTATCTATCTATCTATCTATCTATCTATCTATCTATCTATCTATCTATCTATCTATCTATCTATCTATCTATATATATATATATCTGTCTGTCTGTCTGTCCGTCTATCTATCTATCTATCTATCTATCTATCTATCTATCTATCTATCTATCTATCTATCTATCTATCTATCTATCTATCTATCTATCTATCTATCTATCTGTCCAGGAATCCATCCCATCCATTTACCTGTCAATGTATCCATCCAATGTACGTGTCTATCCAGCCATCCATCCTTTGAACCATTAAACCATCCATGCATCAATGCATGGCTCCATTCTTCTATACACTAATACCTCCATTTATCTTCCAATCTATCCTTCCATCCCTCCATCTATCCATCAATCTATCCATGCATTTATCCTCCTATCCCTCTATTCTTCCATCCATTCATGCATCCATCCATCTATCCATCCAAACATCTCTCCATCCATCCAACCATCTAATCATTCACCATTCATCTATCCATCCACCTATCCATGATTCGATCAATGTAAACGTCTATCTATCTATCTATCTATCTATCTATCTATCTATCTATCTATCTATCTATCTATCTATCTATCTATCTATCTATCTATCTATCTATCTATCTATCTATCTATCTATCTATCTATCTATCTATCTATCTATCTATCTATCTATCTATCTATCTATCTATCTATCTATCTATCTATCTATCTATCTATCTATCTATCTATCTATCTATCTATCTATCTATCTATCTATCTATCCAACTCTCCATCCATCCATCCTTTGAACCATTAAACCTTCTATTCAACAATGCATAACTCCATCCTTCTCTACATCAACATATACATCTATATCTCCATCTATCCATCCATCCTTCCATCCATCCATCAATACATCTATCCCTCCATCCATCTATCCATCCATCCATCCATCCAGCCATCCGTCCATCCATCCATCCGTCCAACCATCTCTCTATCCATCCAACCAACTATTCATACATCCATTCATGTATCTATCCATCAATCGATCTACCTAAACATCTGTCTGTCTGTCTGTCTGTCCGTCCGTCCGTCCGTCCGTCCGTCCGTCCGTCCGTCCGTCCGTCCGTCCATCCATCCATCCATCAATCCATCCATCCATCCATCCATCCATCCATCCATCCATCCATCCATCCATCCATCCATCCATCCATCTATCTATCTATCTATCTATCTATCTATCTATCTATCTATCTATCTATCTATCTATCTATCTATCTATCTATCTATCTATCTATCTATCTATCTATCTATCTATCCGTCCATGCGTCCATGTAGCCATCTCTCTAAATCTAATCTAATCTAATCTACTCTAATCCATCTATCTTCTTATTGACGTAATGTACTACCAATAGGTATTAGTAAGATGTTTTAATAATAATAATAATAATAATAATAATAATAATAATAATAATAATAATAATAAACTTATGATGTACAATTCAAAAGAGATGTATGCCTGTTGTGGATATTATACAAAACCCGATGATATAATACAAAGATATTCCAGTAAATTAAAAAATAAGACATATGATCTGTGGCACTGTTTTCAATGAATAAGTCTATAACAAATGAAGGATGTAAATTAAATCTTAAATCACTTTCTATTGACTGTATTCATTTTCCAAGTACACCAGAGTTGAAAAAAACATGCTCACACAAATATCTCGTTGAAAAACCCTTCAGGTACCTCGAAACAGTTTTAAACATTTTTAGATGTTCACTTCTCATTTTAATACAAAATGTAACTAAACTTTTCTCTTGGAACACTGCTTTCAAAGACGAGTCACACGAAACTCTGTTAGGTAATTTTCCGCTCTTAAATTCACTTCATTTTAATTATCTACTAGACAGTAGTAATAGTAGCAGCAGCAATAGTAGTAGTATTAGTTGTAGTAGTAATTGTTGTATTTGTAGTAGTTGTAGTTGTAGTAGTTGTTGTAGTTGTAGTATTTGTAGTTGTTGTTGTAGTTGTTGTAGTTGTAGTACTTGTAGTAGTTGTTGTAGTTGTAGTACTTGTTGTAGTAGTTGTAGTTGTAGTACTTGTAGTTGTTGTAGTTGTAGTAATTGTTGTAGTTTTAGTAGTTGTTGTTGTAGTTCTAGTACTTGTAGTAGTTGTTGTAGTTGTAGTACTTGTTGTAGTAGTTGTAGTACTTGTTGTAGTTGTAGTACTTGTAGTAGTTGTTGTAGTTGTAGTACTTGTAGTTTTAGTAGTAGTTGTAGTTTTAGTAGTAGTTGTAGTACTTGTTGTAGTAGTTGTTGTAGTTGTAGTACTTGTAGTTGTAGTACTTGTTGTAGTAGTTGTTGTAATTGTAGTAGTTGTTGTAGTTGTAGTACTTGTTGTAGTAGTTGTTGTAGTTGTAGTACTTGTTGTAGTTTTAGTAGTAGTTGTCGTACTTGTTTGTAGCTTTAGTAGTAGTTGTAGTACTTGTTGTAGTAGTTGTTGTAGTTGTAGTACTTGTTGTAGTAGTTGTTGTAGTTGTAGTACTTGTTGTAGTAGTTGTTGTAGTACTTGTAGTAGTTGTTGTAGTTGTAGTACTTGTTGTAGGTTTAGTAGTAGTTGTAGTACTTGTTGTAGTTTTAGTAGTAGTTGTTGTAGTTCTAGTACTTGTTGTAGTAGTTGTAGTTGTAGTACTTGTAGTTTTAGTAGTAGTTGTAGTACTTGTTGTAGTTTTAGTAGTAGTTGTAGTACTTGTTGTAGTTTTGGTAGTAGTTGTAGTACTTGTTGTAGTTTTAGTAGTAGTTGTAGTACTTGTAGTTTTAGTAGTAGTAGTAGTTGTAGTAGTAGTTTTAGTTGTAATTGTAGTAGTTGTTCTAGTTTTAGTAGTTGTTTTAATTGTTGATGTTTTAGTTACAATTGTAGTAGTAGTAGTAGTAGTAGTAGTAATAGTAGTAGTAGTAGTAGTAGAAGTAGTTGTAGTATTTATGTAGTTGTAGCAGCAGCATCAGCAGTAGTACTTCTTGTAGTAGTAATTGTTATTCTAATTGCAGTAAATGTAATTTTTGTAATTGCAGTATTAGAAGTAGTATAATTCTTGTAGTATCTAGTTATTGTTGTACTTGTGTTATTTTATTGCTGCAGACATATTACAATTCTCAGCAACGTCAATAAAATAAATTATTTGAAATTCAAATTTACTAAATACCATTAAATGCTTGGACACTATATAAGTGGTAATTGACAGTTGAATTTGACGCAACACTGGATTTTAATCTTATATTACGCTTACGTAATTTTGATCTATTCACACTATCGCATAGACGTAGCCTATTTACATAAAAAAGTAAAGGACATCTGGGAAAATTACATAATAGAGTGATTTAACGTCAACCTAGTCGCTAAATAAATAGAGAAATTGAAATGATTTTATTTTTATATGAAACTCAGTTTTCTGTAAACTAAGTCGAATTGTTATTATCCATTTAAAATTTATTATTATTGAGTGTAAGAAAAATATAATAAAGGAATATAGAATTGATATAATAGAGTAGAATATGCATGGATTTGATTAAAATACAGAAGTGTGGAGAATAGTAGAATAGACAACGTACTATGGCGATGGAGGATGATCGGCCCGAAGGCATCGTTGGTATGCGAACCAAGACCCCATGGATGGTTTGCCTATTGTCTTACGCATATGCTATACAGAATAAATATTACACTGAATAGATTATATAATACATAAAAGGATTAAATATAACAGGAAATGCAATGCAAGAGAATAGATTGCGTACAGCAGAGAATACATAAAACTATATACGGTTACAGAATAGATTTTAACAATAGATGAAGTACCTATAAAGAAAGAACCGAAAAGAAATTTTAGAGTTTAGTACAATAAGACAATGTAAAATAGAAAATTAAAACATTAGAAAATTTAAAATATGACAGACAGAAAAAAATAAGACAGATGACAAATGATATGAAGAGTTCGCGGGAAAAACGATGAATGTCACATTTCTGTTAAGGATTAGATAATGATCTAATTGAGTCTATAACTGCAAGATGTAGTGCTGTTTCTATAGAAAATAAAGGAAAGAATTACTGTATTCGTGGTGATAATTCTCCTATTTACCATTTTTCATGAGAACAACATTAAATTTCGCAGTGATCCTTTGAATTAGATAATGACATCAACCTTAAGAAAACTGTGTCATTAATCGTTTTTCCTGCGAACTCTTCACATGTAAGATGTAACTGAAATATTCTACAATTGAATTGGAAATTTAATTATAATGAACGAAAGTACAGTAGACAGATAATTGCATTATAAAATGTATTAGTATTAATATATCTCTTTCCTACAGATGCGGCCGTTACGTCCCGCATGCATGCTTTGGTACAAAATTGTTTCACCCTGAGACAAGGTGCAGTGTCGGCATTTCTACCGGTGTCAGTGTTGCTGGTGATGTCAGTATCCAAGAACATGAAGTGAAAAAAACTTTTATTTTTCTTCAAGACCATGATCCTCTTCCAACGAAGATGGATCTTCTACCCTACACCGAAAGAAGCGTAATAAGGGTAGAAACTGATAATTTGTGTATTAATTTATGACTTATGGTATTAGAATGAGGTATTTCATTGCATCATGCTACCTGACGCATACAGTGAAGACATGAAGGAAAATATGTGAAAAACTGTTTGGCCTACAAAGTTTTTTCAATACAAAAGAAATTGATTTCGGAAGTAAAGAAAATTCTTTTACAGTCTGTTTACTTATGTCTTTCCCCATTCTATTCCTCCCTTTTCAGATATATGGAAAGAAAGGAGACTCATCGTGCCATATTTACAGTTTTTCTTGGGAAAGATAAATGCGGTAGCTTCCCATTGCTTTCCGCATACCACTCCCTCCTTCGAATCTTAAACAGATACATGGTAAGAAAGAATAGACTGCCCACCGGCAAATAGAGAA